>NC_051184.2:45264491-45551991 GCF_013339695.2 Rhipicephalus sanguineus | reverse complement strand
ACCCAGATATTATTATTATATTATTAGACTCCAGAACACTTGGTCGCCGAGGTGTTAATTCACGTTTCATTCACTTTAATTCGTTTTAACATTTGATTCACTGTTGATTCACATTCGTTTCACTTTCACCCACTTACTATTTTAATTCGCTTTAATTCTCATTTGATTCGCCTTATGTACCAATCATCGCTTCTAATCACTTGGCATGCCCTTATTATAAAGAAAAGATGCGGAAGGGCGCCTTCCACCGCTTCCGACCTCGAGAAACCGGCTTAAACCGGCCAGGAGCAGCTGGAAGGAACGTGGTCATTGTTACCGTTATGCAAACCGTTATAACATTATGCAAACCGTCATGTTACCGTTATAAAGAGAACCCCACCCCTCCTCCCCCTTTTGAATCGTTCTGCACCTCACCCGGTTAAGGGGTCGGTCCACCTGACTTTGGTAACATTCGTGTTCACGCCGCCGGACGCCGAATTTGTTTACTCGTTTTATTTTGACGTCGCTTTGTATGCATGTGTCATTGTAAATTAGCTCCCCCCCCCCCCATCCTTTGAATGAAAGAATCTCGGTGCATGGTAGTTGGGACGCACAGTATATATTAAAAGCAAGCCAGAACGGTTCGTATGCATGCGGGCGTCGAGGAAGGGGGGGGGGGGGGAGGGGGCTGCCCCCTTTCCCTCCACGCACGCATAAGCTCGTCACTTGAAGAGCAGCTCGGAGAGTTCTTGTTATGGGCGCGTGGAGGAAGAACGGAGTGATAAGCAAAACGAAGGCCTTAGTAGCCCATCTCTTCGGTACCTCAAGCGTGGACGCGTCATCCGCTGCGCTTGCTCTTCAGTTCTGACAAGAACGTAGCACGTGATCAAAAAAAAAAAAAAAAAGGTCGGGCTTGCGAACGGTCCTTGATCGCGTACACTTTTGCAATGCCTATCGAGATTTCTTTATCACTGCCCTGAAGTACCACGATACGCGATAGAGAGGATCGGTAACAATGACCACTTTGATTCCAGCTGCTCCTGGCCGGTTCGAACCGGTTGCACGAGGTCACAAGCGGCTTTCCGCGTTTATTGTTTTATTTTTTTTTTACTCCCTCGGACAAATTTCGTTTGTTTACAAACCCGCGCCGGTATGTTCGTTTTGTCGCTATCATTGTACAGCTACTGTTCGCTACTTGGGCTAAGCGGAGGAATGAGTGACCACGTGACACCTGCGGTAGCTCTCGAACCTCGGCTTATATATCCGCAAAAAAAGAATGTTTGGTTATAACGTATCTTTACCGTTGCACGCAATCGTGTTGTGACATCTCACAGTGCACTTGGGATTTTGTGTTCCGCGTACTGCGCTGTAACCGTGTGACACGGACACGGTGCTATCAGCCTCACCACTGGATAAGGATTGGCTAATTGTCTATCAGTCGATGCAGAAATGGAGAGTTTATTAACGCATTCGAGTGATGTGGCCGCGTGACCACCGTTGTGTACATAGGCTTATCTACCCGGGGGGGGGGGGGGGGACTAGGGGGCGCTATCATCCCCCCCCCCCTCTTATAAAAGTTAGGGGGGTGGAGCCCTCTCACTTTCGACAGTGGTCACTGTAGGCTGCACCCTGGGAAACCATAACTGAGGCGAAGTTTTACTTCTACACAGCAGTCACATATTTATGTAATGAAATTTGTCCTGCGCTTCTGCTGCCCTGTCTCACGACCACGCGTTGTAGGCTCTCTGCGGTGCAGGCCGCCTATGCGACGCTTTTGCGCTTTACGCTACAGCATTGCAGAGAAGGCTACCGCTGAGTATTAACGTTAGAGCACTCTGTCGTGATTTTATTCTGCTCTGCCTGGCTTGAAATTCACATAATCGACGACGCAAATACGGACAGCAACTAGTAAACGCTTTATGGACCGATCAAACGCTCTTCTTGTTTCAGGAAAGTTTTTTTTCTTTCATCGCAAAGAAATAGCATCACCGCTGCTCTACATCCAATTTACTATGAGTCGATGATATTGAGCAGAACTGTTGAGTGTTTTAGTTGGGCCGCATTGGGGGAGCTAAAAATTGTTTCCGCTCGAGTTTCCGATTAACCTGCTTCGCCTTGCCAACGTTTATTGATTAACCTAAAAACGTTGGCCTTGCTTATCATATGGTAGCTTGCGGCGGCTTGGAACAAGGCGAGGAATAAGGCAGTGGAGTTGAGTACATTAAGAAGCCCAGCTTTCAAGCTTGTCCCGCATCCTGGTCTTCGGTACCAGGGAAACGTTCGAGGTGCACGGTCTTCTGGGCTACGAACTATTAACGTCCCGAAACCACGGTATCATTATGAGAGCCGTCGTAGTGGAGGGCTCCGGAAATTTCGACCACCTGGGGTTCTTTTTAACGTGCACCTAAGTCTAAGCACACAGGCCTCAAGCATTTTCGCCTCCATCGAAAGTGCGGCCGCCGCGGCGGGGATTCGATCCCGCGACCTGGGTTTCCTGAACTAAGGAGACTGAATTGACAGCCGGCATAGTTGGTCTCGAGTCATCTCGAATTGACCTGTACAGGGCAAAATACAACTCGGACGGCAAAGAAGCACACACGCGCAGCGCTGTTTATTTCTCTCCCTCCCTTCCTCTCTCTCAGCAAGGAGGAGTTCACAGAGTTGTGCACGCGCACAAATTTATTAAATGAATCCATTTCGCCAGCTGCAATAAGTAGCCGCTGCCAATGTGATCGGCGGGCAGTCTTCTTAAATTACATTCAGAATAAGACACTGTCCGGCTATTCCAAAAAAAAAAAAACGTTAAGGTATTGTACAGCATAGTGGTGCGCTGTTTAGTGTGCACACGTCATTTTAACACCGCGAGATTTCACATATTTGTGACATCGCGTAACAAGCACGCGATCTTGAGGCACACCGAAAATTTGTTGACGAATGGCGAAGAACCAATGACCAAAAATATGCCATATTGAAAATAGTATATGCTCTTATTTTTTATGTAGTTGTGCAAGAGGGGTCATTACGCAATGGGTGATTTTGGGGTCATATGTTGCATCGCGTTACGAGCAGGTGCTGCGTGCATGAAGCAGAAAATTTCGACCAATCATAAACAGCTAACGACCAATGCCGAAGCAAACATTTCGGAGTAGTTTGACGTTATAATCACCCACATTTTTTTTCATCGAAAACTTGCGCTTACATTGTTTACACAGGCGTATTTACTTCGAAGGGCCGGAGGGCGGACGGAGTGAGGCAGATTTTACCCCCCCCCCCCACCCCTCTCAGGTGACTATGGGGGTCAATGTATGGGGCAGATTTTGCGCCCCCCCCCCACTTAGGTGATTAGGAGGGGCGGCCCCCCCTGCCCCCCCCCCCCCTTGTGCGCACGCCAATGGTAATAGGTACAACATGCCTACGTAGGTACTACATAAGTACTACACAGGCACTACGTAAGTACCATATAGGTACTACATGTCCATGCGCTGATGTGGGAACATTTAATAGATCCATTGCTTTAAATTTTAAAAAAATTCAGAAACGTTTTAAAGGGCCCCTAAACAACCTCTGAAAGCACAAAGAACGAGCGCGTTATTCTCTCCTGACGTTTCCCGCGTTTTCGGCACAATTAGTAACGCCAGCACTCTGTTCACGTGACGTCATGAGGAAATAAGCTTTCGATTGGTCGATATAGTAGGAATATCAGTTGTGAATTGCCTCCTACCCTATTTTGCCATGCAGTGGCACGCCCATTCTGCCTTGTATCACGTGACTGTCGAGCGCGATCAGCTGTGATTTCATTTCGTTTTGGGCGTTCGCGACTGCGCAAGCGGAGACAACAGCGTGTAGCTGAAAAGCCCGAAATCCCGATAGGCTAAACGCTCAGTGTTGATATTGTCCACGTGTTTTATGACGAAATAAGTAGCGAGGAGTAGACAGCCTCTGTAGGAAGGCTAGTAAAGGCGAGAAAGAAAAAAACACTGTCTCGTCTCTGAACTCGGAGTGGTTTAGGGCCCCTTTAAACCTTCAGGTGCCTATAAAGCATTGTACCATCTCGCACACCCCGACAAGGTGACGTACCGAAATCACCAAACTGAACTTATGTGCAGCAGTGGTACGTATACAGGCTCTGTACGTGCTAGAAAAGTACAGGCTCTGGTGCACTATAAAAGTGAAGCCACTAGTAATCTAGTAGCAACAGCGACGATTGTTTCGTCACTCCCTGTATGACCTCTAAACCCAACATTGCAAAAAGGCACATATCGCCCGTCGCTCTATTGCGGCATCGGGATGAAGGACTGAGATAGTACATAATGTTCTTCTTCGCAATCTCTTCCTTTGTTCGCTCGTGATACTGTGGTATAACACTGGGCCGCAGCGCTCTTGAAAGAGCTCTTACCGAATACATGTGGCGCTGCAACTGCGGATAACGGCTCCCTTACATAGCATAAATCCGCGCAAGGTTAAGGTCGTGCGATGCATTCTCGCCAGCGGAAAAAAACTCTGGAACGCGTTTTTATTTATTAATTTTTTTCGCTAGCGATAGACCGCTCGCAATGAGGGCTTAATTCGTGCGTCTTTGTAAAGCTATATAGATTTCCGTAACTCAACAAAAGACGGAGAAATTGTCGAAGGGTACCTTTTTTATTGTTTTCTTTTCTTAGACGCAGCTATATAAAGGCAACGAAAGAATGCTACTTGTGGTTTTCGAATGGAGTGTATAGTAATCATTACACATGGGCGAAACAAGTTCAGTATGATGGAAGTAGAAAATTCGCCGCGTGTGGGGACCGAACCCACCGGCGAAGGTTGCAGGTCCGTCGTCCCAGTGCCCCCACGCTTCCAGAATGGGAATGTTATTATTTTTCTATTTGTATATGCATATAAAAACATGTGAATAGGTACGCTACGTTGAAGCTGCAGCTATCCCAGCAACATGATAGCAGTACTGAAGAAACACACAAAGACAAGAAAAACTAAAACAATTAAAATAATAAGAAAAGAGAAACAGACTCAGAAGCGCTGTGCACATATACAATACGTGGTGTATGAAGAATGAGCAGAGTCTAAGCGCTACAGTCCAGTACATAAGGGGGGGGGGGGGTCACAACGCAGATAGAGTCCGTGCGGATACGTTTTCTACGCAATTACATATAGCATGACTATGATATGTGTTCATTAATAACGCAATACTATTAAAGGGTGCAATAATGACAATTATAAACAGTTCATTAAACTTGTGTCCATTAAAAATCATGAATAGCGCTCTGTCCGGGTATGGCCACGGTTCAAGCGCTTTGCTTATTGTGAGCTAGGGGTCGTCTATCGAGGCTGTCCAACCGATCACTCACTTGAGCTCGTTGTTCTTCGTATAGCGGATATTCTATAATAGCATGTTCCACTGACGCATCAGGATTATCGCAGTTGTGACAGTGTGGGAACGTTCTTCTTTTGATGCGGCACAACAAGTGAGGTGTGTATGAAAGATCTAATCGTATAGACGACGCAAGAGTGTGTCAAACGAATATATCTCAACCAAAATGAATGCATTCTACCGGTGGTACGGAGAAAAATGCGGCAAGTTTGCACTAAGTTGCGCGAAGGTTGGCACGGCGAAGCCGGTTGATTCCTCAGCTCGTCGTGCTTCAGCACGGGAATCACACCGCCGGCAGCGATTGGATCCAGCGTGCTTGGCCGAAGAAGCGTCAGCCAAAAGACGGCGACAGGCGGATACGGAATGCGCGCAAAGCTTGCCACCCTGAATGTGTTGTCCCTGAGCCACGGTGTAAGAAACTGTGGCGGTTGCTATGGCGACGGCTCGGCGGCGGCTTGGCTATTTTTAGCACAGGTGGCGCGCAGCTGTGGCGGTTGCTATGGCAACGGCGTAACAGGGGCTTTTTGTTAACGGACGTCTTACTGCCAGCTTCAACAGCTTCGCTGTTAAAATGCTAAAGCACTTTCTGTTTGGTTCGCGATTATGGAATAAAGGACCCTCTCTGGAACTGGAACTACGCGACGTGCGATGGAGCGAAAAATAATAGGCGTGACGCTAATAGACGGGAAGAGAAGAGAGTGGATTAGAAAACCAGGAGTAGCGGGCGTTCTATAGGTGATATTAAGGGGAAGAAAATAATTTAGCAGCCCTTTCCCTATCTGGAAAATGAGGGCAAGCGATGCTTGGTGGGTGCGTGTCTGACCTTCTTTCTTTCTTTCTTTCTTTCTTTCTTTCTTTCTTTCTTTCTTTCTTTCTTTCTTTCTTTCTTTCTTTCTTTCTTTCTTTCTTTCTTTCTTTCTTTCTTTCTTTCTTTCTTTCTTTCTTTCTTTCTTTCTTTCTTTCTTTCTTTCTTTCTTTCTCATTGCGCAATGCTCACTCCTAATTCATTTTTCTTCAGTCTTCACTGCGTACTTTAATTTTATTCTAGGAGTGACATTGTCCTGTTTGGAGTCTGTTGTGTGACCTGTAAAAAGGGTTGATGTAGCGGCCACGTTTTTACTCCTGCTTTTGAGCTTTCTTACAGGGTACGTGTACTTGCAGTGAAGTCATCTTCACTGAAATCCTCGGCGTACTTTTTTTTTTTTAGGGGCGAAGCTCCTTAAGGCGGCACCCGTTCGTCCCTCGTAGTCGTAGTCGTAGTCTTAGTCGTAGTAGTCGTAGTGCGTAACCAGTCTTACGCTTTGACCTCCAAGGTGGTGCCGGTGGGAGATTTTTCCTGTGCGTTGTTGAACAATAAAAAATTCGCAGCGTGCGCGTTAACTAAAAGCCGAATTCTTCTGTCTCTCATTCCCCATTAGCAGCCATTGGCATGTTCCAGTAGGAAACGTTAGTAGAAGTAGAAGTGTAAGTGTTAGCTAAAAGCCGACTTCTTCTGTCTCTCATTCCCATTAGCAGCCATTGTTTACCTCCAAGGTAGTGCCTGGTGAGATTTCTCCTGTGCGTGATTAAACAATAAAAATTTTGTTCAAAACGCCGTTGATTGATGAAATAAACCAACGAAAGACGCCAGATGTTTTGCTAAAAGCAAAACGCAAGAACGCCAGATGTTTCTAAAGCAAAACGAAAAGACGTCATCTGCTTAACGAAAGACGCCAGATGTTTTCTAAAGCAATGGTTTTCTAAACAATGAAAATTCACAGCGTACATGTAAAATTAAAGTGAGCTGCAAGTCGTCATAACTCATCGAACCTTTAGTATAAACGCGCCCGATCTCACGTCGGTGATGATGTACTGGGCAGAATGCACGGAAGATTCACGGTTTACCGATAAACCTCCGCAGCTTCCCCAATCATCATCATTCACTCCGTGGATATGCTGTGATTTTTGTAATGGGCTAAACTCGGTATGAAGGGAGGCATTACGCAGCAATGCTTTGGAATTTTTTTTTACAGTACGATTGCATCCGTTTTCTTTTTCTTTTGTACGCAATCGCTAGACCCTTCAATTCAATGTGGTCATACCAGTAAGACGTTGCATATTTGCAGTCACTGCAGCTAAACACAAATGTAATATGGTACCCAGGAGAGAGATTTATCCTCAGTGAACACAAACAGATAACTAATTAATAATTGTTGGGGTTCTCCGTCTTAAAACCATGATATGATTATGAGGAAAGCCGTACAAGAGGGCTCCGGAAGTACACGGGTATCTAGCATATCGCCTCCGCCGAAATGAGGCCGCCGCGGCCGGGATTCGATCCCGCGCGACTTTCGGCGTGCGCACGGGGGGGGGGGGGGGGCGCCCACCCTGAAAGGGAACCCTGCGCACGCCTATGCGCAAACAGATGTCAATGATAGTTATGATTAGAGGAAAAGAGGTTTCAATATAAGAGGTAACGCGTAGACACTCAGCTATCAACGGCACCCGGACCCCTCGAATCTGCTGCGTCATATTTCAGACTACACAAGAGTCCCGCCACCGTCACGGTCATCTTGACCACTACACGTGTTCGTTACACATTCCATTGCGCACGATTTCCTTTTAGTTTAACTATTGCCTTGAGGCATGCGTGATGAAATTGAACATAGCAGGAAATGAAAAAAGGCTCACACCCAGTGGCGTAAATCCAGAAGAATCTCAAGGGGGGACGCATGGCGGCCGTGTTGTTTTTCACAAATATTTATTCCTGATTGTATAAAAATTAAAATTGTGTTTTCAAATAAAGTGAAAAGAAAACGAACATGGGCCTGAGCAGCCAATAGTTGACAAACTCAGTTTCTAAGTGTAACTCGTAGGTATAGGCTCTAGCATATTTCCAGCTGATATGTAATTCGGGTCACACGCATAAAATGAAAATGCTAGCACCTTTTATTTTTGTTATAACGCATAAAAAAACCAGCTTTTCTTTAACTTCAGCTCCAAGCGTGTATGCTGCTAGCCTCCCACCCCTGGAATCTTTCTTGTGAAGCGTGTTTATCACCAGTGGTATTTTTTAATGACACAGTTATACTCGAGCAACCGCATTAATACTGCGTTATCAATGTCTCCCACCAAATCGTCGACATGAATAAATAA
This sequence comes from Rhipicephalus sanguineus, assembly GCF_013339695.2. Taxonomy (NCBI): domain Eukaryota; kingdom Metazoa; phylum Arthropoda; class Arachnida; order Ixodida; family Ixodidae; genus Rhipicephalus; species Rhipicephalus sanguineus. Next base: position 45,543,506 of record NC_051184.2, on the reverse strand, counting down.
CGGTAGATGATCGGGGATCCCGTACTTTGCGCTTCAGAGGCAAAAATAATAAGCATTTGCGGCACGTCAGGAGTCATCCGTAGCATTTCAGGAAGCACGACCTCTGCAGTGCTATTTTGATACCAAAAGGAGCTTTCGCTCTTGTACTTCGTTTCTACTCATTGGAAGGGCTTCGGATTTCAGAGTTGATTTTAAGCAGAGTGCGCTGTGCTTAACTGTCAAGCATTTCAAGTACGATGTTTCAAAGGTAAATCTCAAGGGGGGACACTTGCAAGGGGTGTCCCCCCAGCCTGAATACAGGGGGTGGGGGGTCAGGACTCCCCCTTTCCCTTAGTGTGATTTATGCCACTGCTTACGCCGACTATAGAGACAAAACGTCGTATATGTTCAGGCGCCCTGGTTACGTTTTGGGACAATCTATGTGAGCTACAGTTGAACTCGACTATATTGAACTCGGTTAAATCGAATTATCCTTTATATCGAACCATCTTCGAACACGACAACGCTCCCACGATTCCTCGCCTTCGCGCCCGTCGACCCGTCGTGCGCGGTCGCTGTTCCTTTTTCCGCGATTCTCCGTTCCTTTCGATAACGCGACGATGGCTGCCATGAAACGGAAGAACCACGCTGTTCTCTACAAAGCCGGTAATAAGCTAACTCAGTCCAACGCGGAGAAAAGAAGTCTGACGTCGCCGCTGCGTAGAGCATCCCACGATGCACGACGAACACGATACCGAAGAATAGGGTAGACATCAGGGCGAAGGCGGACTAGGGGCTTCAGGCTCCCCGACAAGCACGCACAGATGCGTTTAGGCACTGCTTAAAACGATACCGTACTTTCTCGCGCAACACTCGCCCCTGCGTATAACCTGCACTCTCAACTACAAAAGGCGGAAATAAATAAATAAATAAATAAATAAATAAATAAATAAATAAATAAATAAATAAATAAATAAATAAATAAATATCCGCGCGTTGCCATGAAGCAGCCTTCTTTGCATTATCCTGAAGCAGTGCCTTGAAGCCAACTTGCGCACCGAAATTCGCGTCGAAAGTATGATAATTTTTTAGGAGTTTTACATCGAATTATACGATGCGTTGAGCTAATTTCCGGCTCTTTCTTTTGCGAATTTGATATATGCTGGTTTGACTGCAGCAGACTACTATAAATGTGGAAGGTGGTGCGTTGCATATTATAAACGAGAGTGTCTCATTCGTTCAACGAGGAACAAAGCTTCTCCTGCGTTTCAAGAAAAGTCGTAGCTCTAAGTATAACGTAGAGCGCGGTGCTATGTTTAATTTATAGAAAAGAACCAACCTCTCGTGCGGCGCGCAGTTCTCGGACGCGATGCGCAGACCTCGATCGATGACGTCAGCCACGCTCTTCGTGTGGCGTATCGGCGACAGCACTGGCACAGAAAGCAGAGCGAGCGACACTGGCTGTACACCGCCACAGTCGGTGTCCCGAGATGCTTCGCAGAATGTTGCGCGCGGTTTCAGTAGAGACGTCACGCCCGTTGACCTCATTTTAAGTCCCGCCACTTAAGATAGACACTTGCAACGATCGCCTTCTCGTTTAAGTATATCATTTTTTTTTTACCGCATTCACTGCTTTCTCGGGGAGTTGCACCAGGCAAAAGAAACCTAAAAGATACAGAACATTCTTTCTCGAACACCGTTGTGATTGTCCGAGCAGTCTCGCGTAAGCTCAGGCAACGCGATGAAAACTGCAACGACGTGACTGTCCGAACTCTCTGTAGACCTCCCACCCATAGCTGAGCAATCTTTGTTTCGTTCTTTTCCTCTAGGTTGGGACGGTGTATGGGCTGCTTTTGCAGCGAAAGCTGTTATGATTAGAGGTGTGCACGGGCTCCGGGTTACCCGAAAGCCCGAGCCCGACCCGGCCCGCGGGCCGGACTTGGGCGGGCCGACGTACTTTCAGTTCGGGCCCGGGCCGGGCTCGGGCTACTTGGAGTTTTATCGGGCCGGGCTCGGGCCCGGCGCAAAGCCCGACTCAAGCCCGAAATATATAGAATGAGCGGGAATTGTTTTCCACCACGCATACAGCGCCTTTTCCGCGACCGCCCTTTACCGCTTTTTTTTTTCCATTCGCTACTTTAAAAAAAAGGGGAATAGGTAAAGCACTGCCTCTGTTGCACTCCGACAAACAGAGAAGTAACACAACCTGAGCTAGTGACGGCGCCACGCGACTGTTCGCGTTAGATTTAAGGCCAAATCCCATATGAGTGAAAATACATGCGACAGCGACGAGCGACTCGACGTAGATCGCCTTCGTGCTAGCTGACGCGTGCATGGACATACCCCATACACGAGACGGCTTTGGCGAGCGAACTCCATTGTTGCTGGCATGAGGCCGTCCTTGTATAGCAAAAGTGCCGCGCTGTCGCAGGTATGCGATGCAAATAAAATTCCCAAGCTTGCCAGGCTGGCAATAAAGATATTAGCAATTCCGGCGACGATTGCAAGCAGCGAACGTAACTTCAGTTCGGCGGCCTACATTATGCAAAAGCGCCGCACTTCGTCAAAACCGGAATCGTTGGACTGCTCGCTGTTTTTGCATGACAATTTGTAATCTGTGTAATAGAGACTGTTCGTCGTGTGTAGTTTGATCATATTTGACATGCTCAATAAAATGCCAAATTACCGGAAAACAGTGTTTTGTTTTCGCAGCGAACCTTCAATTCAAAAAGGCGGGCCGGGCCGGGCCGGGCCGGGCCCGGGATTGTGTTTTTGTACATCGGGCCGGGCCGGGCGGGCTCGCAGCCCGTTGCTGTCGGGCTCGGGCGGGCCTTCGACAAAGTCAGCGGGCCCGGGCCGGGCTCGGGCTCGGAAATACGGCCCGTGCACAGCTCCAGTTATGATATCACAACAACGGCCGTTTTTGCCGCCGAATTTGTCCGCCGCCGCCGCCGGTGTCCATAACCGCTATCGCGCCAAATAAGAAAAAAAAATCCAGGATGGAACGGGGTTTGAACCTGGGCCCTCTGCGTGGGAGCCCAGTATTCACCTCAGAGCCATGCCGGTGCTTGTAACTCGTTTGCAAAAATACCCTATACAGGCTTCATGTCGGGAAGGAACCACATTAACATATGTAATGTAGCGGGGTAGAAGAGTAAAATAACAACCAAGCATCACACAACGCGAATTTTGTAACCAGGCGTCACACAATGCGAATTGCGCAACGAGTGTGTTGTTGAATGCTTCCAGCCCATTACAAAGGGCTCTGCCATAATTCTTCATCGTCATCAGCCACAGAGTCAAGAAAGTGCACATAATGCCTTACAGATGTGTAGCTGCAGTACCTCGCTTTTCCGCAGAACGATGAATATGACGAATAATGGCGTAGTGGGTGCTTCCCAACTTCACAAAAATTCAAGGCAGCGGTTCCTTGAAAAAGACAAGACCACTTGTCTAAACGTTGGCTGCGAAACCAAGCGCAGTCTTCTTTTCAGTAAGGTTCTCTCTCTCTCTCATGAAGTATAGCCATCGAGTCACCTGGCTTTTGCAGCGACACTACCACAAGCATTATCTTCATCATACTTGTCATCGTCATCATTATTATTATCACCCGAGAACTGCTGCGAAGAAATGAGTACGGTATTTCTGGGTCGCCAGTATACCGCTTCTCTCCGGAGAGATGGGCGGTATCTCGTCTTCCACGTTTCTATAAATAGCGTCGGCATCCTCCTAGAGCGCGTCTTTTTACTTCCCGTTTTTTTTTTCTTTAAACGTGCAGTTCCCAGTGTGCTGTGCGTCTTCTTTATCACCGACTCGCGCAGCCAGTCAGGCCGACCCGGAGAGATGTAGATATTGCCGGCGACACTAGCTAGCTCGAAGCCGCCCACAACAGGCTGACGATTAGGAATTAGGGTCAGTCGTGTCGTCTTCCGGCGCGAAATCGCTCCTCATCCCGTGTTTACTCCTCGAAAAAGGTCGCCCGTGCGGTGCCCGCGTGTATATACTATCGCTCGAGTGTCACCACTCGAATGAGCTAGAGCTATTAAAAGGCTTGTCCCAAATGCCATTCGATTTGCTCTTCTTTTTCTCCTCTTGTTTTTTTTTTTCCTTGTCTCCGGTCTGTTCGGTATTATCCTCCCCAGCTAATCTGATTGCAGTGTGCAGACGAAACACAGCGCCAGGAATAACGTCGACAAGGAAGGCGCACGCACGACACATCACGTAGTTCACCCACTCCCCTTCCTCGTGTAGAGGTTGCAACGTGTAACGTAATGGGGTGCAATGACCGCGTTCCCTTAATTGGACTTCGTGTCTCTCGGTGTTTTGCCGTGGGTAGACCGAAAGTTAAGTTGGCAGATGAAATGATGTTTGGGGAGAAGGAAGGGGAGGGCTAATGAACACAAATATCTTAAGGCGAAAGCCTTAGATGCCTCATCAAGCGCGAGAATCGACCGTCGGTGTCAATGCGAGTGATGCAAAACAATCATCATCACGTGATGACGTCATTATGACTTCACATGATGACGTCATCGTATGACATCGTCGTTTGGTAAAAGGTGGACCGATCACGGAGGCCGTGCAAAACCACGTAAGGTGCAGAAAGGAGGAGAATGAATACATCGACTGAGAAGTAAAGGAAGAAGTTGGATTTTGTCTTTGCGTCGTATTAAGTCGGGTTCAGACTACAGTCGCATCTGTCACAAATGTCGTATCGCGTAACAGCCGCATCGTCCGTTTGGGCTGCTAACGACCTAGTATGTTCACATTGAGCGTTTCGGTAAGGTGCGTTTTTTTACGACGAGCCAGTCACCGTTCTGAAAATGCGTTGCGTCCTCGCTACAATTGTTGCAGCCTAGCAAGGTTCGCGTGCTTGGCCATGGCTGGGCTGGCTGTGCTACGGGTCATGGTTACAAGCCACGGGCACGCAACGCAATAAACGCCGGCAAACCAACTGCACAGACACGCTACTGCATGACTTGCAAGACGCGCATGAAGACGCGGACCGGGGAGGACGGAAGCCCCGTGAACGGAAAATGAAAACCGAAACTGCGTTGCCCATTGGTCGTACGTAACGGTCGCATCAGTAGTCGTCGTAAAAGTCGCGGGCCCGCCAACATTTTCGCCCCAAACGTTACGTACTTTACGCTAAATGCAACAACGTATGAACAAGCTCATTACGTTGCTTGCGTTTACGGTCATGATCCTTACCGACGATCCGTACGTTGCGCACGTAGTCTGAACACGGCTTTAGGCGAATGCGTAAGGGACACTGTGAATTTTATTCTTATGGATTGATTGAAAAGCACAGGAGGCAAGGAAGGAAGCTTATAAACCTGAGCGCGCTGACATATTATACGGTGGGGTCGGGGACAAGGCTTGGCTTCAAGCAGATGCGTCATTTAAGGCGGGGGCTGTAAAGGCGAGCTCGCCTCGACCCCTCCCCCCCCCCCCCCCCCCCGCTTTCCAGAAAAAGAAAGCTGGCCCCACAAGGGGATAAAGCCATCCCCCCCCCCCCCCTCTCTGTCTTCAGCCGGCCGAATACCTTAACACCACCTATTGCCAGCTGAATTTATTCTATGCACTAGTGGAATTAGCTAATTTCGCAAATAAAGTAGACGTTTTCATCACATAAGGATGGAAAGTTGCCCAGGTTGTCCTTTTTCATCCCTCCCCCAATCAGTACAAACCACTTTCTCACACCTATAGGCGCCGCTGTCTGACTTTCCTCGCTCCGCGCCCCCTGGCAAATGTAATAAAAGTACTGCACTACCATGGGCTTTTTGGTGCATGTTCAGTATGTATAGTAAACCTGGCGCCAAAAGCACGACCACGCAGGAACACGAAAAACGCATAGCGTCCAAGGAGCGGCCGTCCTGTCTACGTGTTCCTTGTGCTCCTGCGTGGTTGTCTATACTCTAAAGGTGGAAAAAAAGAGTCCTCTGACTCCTTTCGGAGAGTCCTGACTTGCCACGTATATGACTCTCTTTAAAGAGTCACGCGAACTCTCTTTGGATATCATTGTACTCTCTTCGGAGAGTCGCGTGACCCACAAGAGATGTTAACGTGCCTCTTTAAAGGAAGTCGTATACGTGGCAAGTCAGGAATCTCCGAAAGGAGTCACACATACTCTATTTTTTTTTTCTTAAAGTGTAGGGAAAGCTCCGCCTCTGACTTCGAGGGCATGAAAAAAAAAAGGGGGGCGCAGCGCGTTTGCGTAGCATGTGTATGGAACGGATTTTGACATCCATGTGAAGTAACTCCATAAAAAAAAAAAGTTGCCTGCGAAGATAGGGCAGTTGGAACAAACGACAGTATTGCAACAAAATGAACAAACGGAATGACGCAAAAGATGAAGAAGAAAGATTTTGTTAGAGGCATTGAAAGAGACAGTTGCAGGGAGCGCGTGCATGTATCCAGAAAACAATGGGCTTATCCATGGGTATTTGCGTACGTTGTCTTAGCAAACTATTGCCCTAGCTTGCCAAGAGGCAAGTTTCTTCCACCCCCCCCCACCCCCCACCCATTTTTCTAACGGGATTTTTCCTGCTGGGGCGCCAACTCCTTCTGACTTGACGATTACGATGATAACACATTTTTTTTTTTCGCTATACACATCGACTGCTCAAAGAGCTCACGACAGCGCGGCAAGAAGTTTTAATACCGTTCACTTTAATTGATAAGATAACATTTGATCGGCACATGGTCACACGGTGCAGAATGAGCTGAACTGTCATTGGAGCATGCTGGAACTGGTGAGTGCTAAATATGTATAAAAAACTTGGAGGACGCTTAAGCTTCGCTTTTAAAAGAGGAACGCGATAGCGTTATCGGGCCCTGTTCGTATCGCTTTCTCATTCGCTTTGAATGAAGGAAAGAATACGACTTTTAAGGGCTCGTTTCTTAGTTAGACACAATATTAATGAGAACCAACAGACAACATTATTGCCTGTTGGTTCTCGTTAATATTCTCATTCGCTTGCCGTATACGTTGATTCTCGGTGGACACTATATCATTGCGCCTACAGCAAGTTCACTCGCGAAGTATGCCCATTACGCCATAATTCACCCTTTTCCGAAGTGGCGAAGTACCCACTACGCATCCTTAAAGGGGTCATGAACCACTTTTCCGAATGACCTCAGTATCGGAGTTCGTTGACTCGTGAATCGATTTCCGCAAAAGTTTCTCGAATGCGCCAAGAACGAGCGGAGTTACAGAGGTTTGTAGTGAGTTTTAGACCCTCGATCCGAAGGCGTCCTAACCACTCGGCTATCCAGGCACGCTAACAGAGCATAGCATAGTCTTGTATAATAATATAGTATAGTGTAGCAAGGGGGTGGGATAGGGAAATGAGCGTAAGGAGCAGGGGAGGGAGTAAATCATAACATAGAAACAATGAGAAAGGGAGACATGGAAATAAAGAAATGTAGAAAGAGAAAGAAATAGAGAGAATCAAAGAAAGAGAGACGAAGAAAGGGATGAAAGATGAAGAAAGATATAAAGAGCAAAAAAGAGAAAGAAATAGAGGAAGAAAGAAAGATAAAATTTGCCAAACTTAGCAAAGCCGCATAAGGCAGGACTACATAGGCGTCCATCAGCTCCGCCGTCTCCTTAGCAATGCGGCTTGTTATGATCGGCCTGCCTGGCTTGGCGCCGCTTTGACGCATGAGACGTTGCGGCTAAGACTACCCTGATTTCTTCCGGGTCAGCGGTTCCAGAGATGCACAAAGAGCGGCGAGAACACGAAAGTCGTTCGTCTAATTATCTCAGGTTTTCTGCGCCCCTCGTAAAACCCTTTGGGCACGCCTGACCGACTGACAGATTAGGAAGAATTGTTGGCCGTCGAGGCGGCTTGCTTTGTTGTCAAAGTGCCCCGGGAAAAGGGCCCAGCGTCTGGGAACCGTCTGCGGGTGCATTTCCCACGTTCTCCGTGGCGCCTTGGTGCCGCTGTTTCCACAATTCGTGGTCTGCCTGGCGCCGCATACCCTTCACTGCAACAGACTACGAAATTGACTTCCACTTAAGACTCAACGTCTTCGTGCTGTGCCGTGTAGTGCGCAGTGGGCAATGTTTTTTCCTCGCCATGGGACGAACTGGACGTGCCTCTTTCTTCTTTCGTGGGTTGGGAAGGAGGCGGCGTTTCACCTTCCCCGTTTTGGGGGCGGAGGTGAAGATGGAAATTTTCACTGGACTGTCCTGGCCTCCATTGTTTTTCCTACAGGGAACCCTGGGAAGGCCAGGACATAAAATGCGAGCGCCGATGCGCTCCCGACAAGCTCTCACAAGTTCTCTCAAGCTCTCACAAGCTCCGAGAAGCTCCTCGAAGCTCGAGAGCTTCCATGATGCTAACCCCATCATGTAGCAACGCTACCTGTAAATAATGTAATAAACGTTACTGTTGTTAAGGCGTTTATTGACGGCGGGATTGACGGCGACGATGCACAACGACAGAGCGCAGACTCGCAGAGTCTCACGAGCACGAGCACGAGGGGCGTGCTCTCCGACAAGAGGCGAAGAGGGCGACCCACTAGAAGGCGCTGGAGAGGACGGCCCATTACAACGTTCCAATTCTTCTCTACAATTACCCCGGGTACGAAAAGGGAGCCGTCTGGCGACCTAGCAGCTGGTCACTACGAGCGGGTCATGGTAGGGCTTGAGGCGCTCCACGTTGACAATGTCGCGCCCTCGACGGCGCATGTCGGAAGATGGGTCGATGGGTTCAATCAGGTAGTTGACCGGGGATGTGCGTTCGACGACACGGTAGGGGCCTTCGTATTTGGGCAGCAGTTTGGAAGAGAGGCCAATTGCAGTGGTAGGGATCGAGAGCCATACGAGTGCTCCGGGTAGGAACGTGGGTGCAGAAGTGTTGGTCTCACCGCGGATGCTTTTCTGCCGCTCTTGGTCCTGCGTAGTAAAGGTCTTCGCAAGCTCGCGACACTCCTCAGCAAGTCTGGCTGTGGCAGAAATAGGCGCACACTCAGATCGATCCGGCTTGTATGGAAGGATTGTGTCGATTGTGTGCGACGGGTGCCTGCCGTACAATAGGAAAAATGGTGAGAAACCAGTGGTGCTTTGAGGGGCGGTATTGTAGGCGTAGGTGACGAAAGGTAGAATGGAATCCCAATTTGTGTGATCGGCGGCGACATACATCGAGAGCATGTCGCCGAGCGTGCGGTTAAAGCGTTCCGTGAGCCCATTCGTCTGCGGGTGGTAAGCAGTAGTTTTGCGGTGAACAACGTTGCACTCTTTGAGGATGGCTTCGACGACTTCCGACAGGAAGACACGGCCTCGATCGCTGAGCAGCTCCTGGGGTGGACCGTGGCGCAGCATGAACCGGCGGAGCAGAAAGGAGGCTACATCGCGCGCTGTAGCCGCTGGGAGGGCGGCAGTTTCGGCGTATCGCGTAAGGTGGTCTACAGCGACGATGGCCCAGCGGTTACCAGCCGAAGTCAGAGGGAGTGGCCCATACAAATCGATACCAACGCGCCCAAACGGCCGATCAGGGCAAGGTAAAGGTTGCAGACCTGCTGGTGACTGGTGCGTTGAAGTTTTGCGGCGCTGACAATCGATGCAGGAGCGAACGAACTTCTGCACGTAGCGGTACATGCCTCGCCAAAAGTACCGTTGGCGAATGCGGTGGTATGTTTTCGATACCCCAGAGTGCGCACACTGCGGATCAGCGTGGAACGATTCGCATATTTCAGAACGCAGACTGCGGGGTATTACTAGTAGCCACTGGCGGCCGTCGGCGTTGTAATTGCGTCGGTGGAGGAGGTCGTCGCGAATGGCGAAATGGTGGGCTTGACGACGCAACGCGCGAGTGGATGGTGTTGCCGAAGGATCAGTCAGCAAGTCTAGCAGTGCAGCGATCCATTGATCCTTGCGCTGTTCGGTAGCGATAGTGTGAACGTCGATGGAAGAAAGGGCATTGTGAGACATTGAGCTGTGGGTGTTGTCGTCAGGCAAGGGGGAGCGCGAGAGTGCGTCGGCGTCAGCATGCTGGCGTCCGTTGCGGTACAGCACGCGGATATCGTAGTCCTGTAGGCGAAGTGCCCAGCGGGCGAGGCGGCCTGATGGATCCTTCAATGATGACAACCAGCAGAGGGCATGGTGGTCGGTGATGACATCAAATGGGCGACCATACAAATAAGGTCGGAACTTCGTAAGGGCCCAGATGATCGCTAGGCATTCCTTTTCGGTGACGGTGTAATTGGTCTCGGCTTTGGTGAGCGTACGACTTGCATACGCCACGACATATTCAGGGAACCCTGGTTTGCGCTGCGCAAGGACAGCGCCAAGGCCAACACCGCTGGCGTCTGTGTGTACCTCTGTAGGGGCCGTAGGGTCGTAGTGGCGTAGTATGGGAGGCGACGTCAACAGACGACGGAGCTTCGCGAAAGCGTCGTCGCACTCTGACGACCATGAACTGAGGGACCCGTTACTTCCGAGGAGCTTCGTCAGCGGCGATATGACGGTCGCGAAGTTTCGAATGAAGCGCCGAAAGTAGGAACACAGTCCTACGAAACTGCGCAGTTCTTTGACGGACGTAGGTTTGGGGAACTCGGTCACGGCCCGAAGCTTGGCTGGATCGGGAAGAATACCGTCCTTGGACACGACGTAACCGAGTATTGTCAGCTGCCGTGCTGCAAATCGGCACTTCTTTAGATTCAGTTGTAGACCGGCGTCGCTCAAACGCGTCAAAACATGCCGCAGGCGTTGAAGATGTGTGGAGAAGTCCGGAGCGAAAACAACGACGTCGTCGAGGTAGCACAAGCATGTGTGCCATTTCAGGTTGCGCAGAACGGTATCCATCATGCGCTCAAAGGTGGCGGGCGCATTACACAGCCCAAACGGCATGACGTTGAATTCGTACAAGCCGTCGGGCGTGACAAAGGCGGTCTTCGGTCGAGCGTCATCAGCCATGGGTACTTGCCAGTACCCTGAGCGCAAATCGAGAGATGAAAAGAATTCTGCTCCTTGCAGGCTGTCAATCGCGTCGTCTATTCGCGGTAGTGGATACACGTCCTTACGAGTGATCTTGTTGAGTCGTCGGTAGTCTACACAGAACCGCACAGAACCGTCCTTCTTCGCAACAAGTACGACAGGAGACGCCCAGGGGCTGTTAGATGGTCGAATAACATCGCGTCGCAGCATGTCGTCGACTTGCTCGTTGATTACACGGCGTTCTGTGGGAGATACGCGATATGGACGTTGCCGCAGTGGCGGCTGGGCGCCAGTGTCGATGCGATGCGTAACGGCGGAAGTGCGGCCGAGAGAAGTTTGAGCGACATCGAAAGAAGAGCGAAATTCGTCCAACAGGCCCAGAAGCTGGGAACGCTGGACCGGTGTAAGGTCGTCAGCAATGGAGGAACCAAAGACATCAGCGGGTGATGAACCAGATGTCGAAACAGCGCTGAGCGTACTGGAACTGTGGCAGTGCATTTCATCTGGTTCGTCCATAACTTGTGCGTCTTCGAGGGGTTCCACGCTGCCGAGACATTCCCCTCGGACCAACATAACACTGTACGGAGATGGGTTGATAACAAAAATTGACGTACTGCCCTGAGTGACTTGCACGGTCGCGAAAGGCACCAGCATGCCTTTCCTCGTGCAAACACGGTCAGATGGCGAGAGAAGTGCAACGGTGTCGGAGAGACTGGCGCAGTACACTGACACCGCCGTCGACGAGTTTGCAGGCACCTTGGTGTCGTCTTTGACAAGTACCTTGCCCGCAGCCGATGGACTGTCTGCCGGCGCCAATTCAGAGAATGGTGAGAGCTCTATTTCGGCTGGTGCGCAATGAATGACGGCGTCGTGGCGGGAGAGAAAATCCCACCCTAGGATGACGTCGTGAGAGCATGAAGAAATTATGATGAATTCGACGGCGTACAGAGCGTCCTGAATGATGACACGGGCTGTGCATACCGCCGTCGGGTGAATACTTTGGGTGCTGGCTGTACGGAGGGAGAGCCGGAAAGCGGCGTCGTCACTTTTCGTAGCAGGCGGCTTAGTTTAGCATCCATAACAGATACGGCGGCTCCAGTATCGATAAGGGCAGATGCGCGAACACCGTCCACAAAAACGTCTATCACGTTCGATGGTCTTCGCTGAGGGCTTTCGCAGTTCGATAGCGTCGCAGCCCTTGCCTCGTGGACTGCGACGACTAGTTTTCCTGGTCGCGTGAGCCCGGACGTGGCCGCATCGGCGACAGTGAGCGACGTCGTGGAGACGGTGAACGGCGGGTAGATGGTGCGGGGCGGGACGTCGGTGACATTGGCGGCGCTTGGTCATAATAAGGGCTGCTTGATGAGCTGGTCAGGGTTGATGCGACCCGAGGCGGCTGCACGCGATTGCAGTAGCGTGCGACGTGACCGGCGCAACCGCACGCAAAGCAAATGGGGCGGTTGTCGGAAGTGCGCCAGCGGTTCGCGGGTCCCATCCATGTCGCAGAACGCGATGGACGAGGCGGCTGCTGAAATGAGTGCATTGTGGGCAGCTGTCGGGGCCTGGGGGCGACGTCGACGTATGTAGGCGGGACAGCCACGTCGAAGGCCTGTGGTCCGACGACGGCTTCGGCGTAACTCCGCGGGCCAGCCACAGGAATCGCTGGGGGCGGCCTGGCTACAGCTTGCGCGTAGCTTAGTGGTGCAGGCACTAGAGGCGGCTGGTGGTATTCGGGAATGACCTCCGCGATTTCTTGCTGAATCGCTCGGCGGAGAGGAGGCAGAAGTGTAGTTGGCGGCTGGTCAACATGCTGCGGTGGAGTGAAAGCCAGTAGAGAGACCTGGCGGGCAATTTCCTCACGCACGAACGACTTGATTTCGGCGAGCAAAGTGGAGTGGTCAGGAATTGCCGACAAGCCTGCGAGATCAGCATCGCGTGATGGCGGTCGACGGGTCATCAAGCGCTGCCGGCGCAGCTCTTCATAGCTTTGGCACAGGGTAATGACCTCTGCCACTGTGCGAGGGTTTTTGGCCAGCAGCATAGTGAAGGCATCGTCGTCGATGCCTTTCAGAACATTCCTGATTCTGTCAGACTCCGACATGCTCGCGTCGGCTTTCTTGCACAGGTCAAGGATGTCTTCGATGTAGCTCGTGAACGATTCCCCTGCCTGCTGAGCTCGTTCACGTAAGCGCTGTTCGGCTTGAAGCTTACGAACGGCAGGGCGGCCAAACACGTTGACGATGGCGGTCTTGAAATCGGACCACGTGGGGAAATCGGATGCATGGTTGTTGTACCACATGCCTGCCACACCCGCGAGGTAGAAAACCAAGCACCTCCCAAACCAAGTACCCCGCACCTCCACCACTTTGTTAAGGCGTTTATTGACGGCGGGATTGACGGCGACGATGCACAACGACAGAGCGCAGACTCGCAGAGTCTCACGAGCACGAGCACGAGGGGCGTGCTCTCCGACAAGAGGCGAAGAGGGCGACCCACTAGAAGGCGCTGGAGAGGACGGCCCATTACAACGTTCCAATTCTTCTCTACACTGTTAACAGCTCCGGGCTCCTCTCCTCGACATCTCCCCGGGACTCTGGCTGGCTCCGGTCCTCTGGGCAGAACCCTGATTACATCAGGCTCCAGTGCAGGCTACGCTAATTTTTTTTTATATCGCGTCGTGAACGTCATGAAACGTGGAAGGCACCAACCTAACTGCCTTCATGCGTATCCGTCTACCGTAGCACTGTTCGTTTAGTTGTTAAAGATGCGAAAAGGGCAAGGGTATACAGGCCAATACGACGGCACCGAAACCCACCCGTAAAATGGTCTAAAAGGTCTTTTCCCGAAGAAATTTCGATCACTGGCGTTGCTCTGTGGTAGAATACTTGACTACCACGCGGTATGCCTGGGATCTATTCAGGCTCCCCCTCCTCCCGGCCCTGTCCCTCTGAGACTCTTACGCTGAGAACGCTGAACAAAAACGAATGGCGGTGGGTCTGACCCAGTGGCGTAGTCACGGGGTGGCACACCGGGCCCGTGCCCCCCCCCCCCCCTCGAAATTTCTTTTGCCATGGTATACAAGGCCCAAAATGACACTCGACCACGTCTGCCTGCGCGGCCCCCACTTCAGATTAAGGAGGTGCCGCCCCCCCCCCCCCCCCCACCCGAAAAAAATGTCTGCCTACGCCCCTGGACTGACCCCCCACCTCCTCTCCCGTGCACCCGCCTATGGCCATAAGCTAGTTAAATAAATTTTAGCTCCCGCCCTCTATCGATAAGTATTGATTACTCTATGTCTCTCTCCCCTGCAAAGCGTGTGGACGCAAAGGTCAATAATGTTGCGGCTGCGTGTTGTCACTCAAGGTGAGCGCGCTGGCAAAAAGATAAAAAAAATAAAAGTTGGTAACAATAGATAAGTTTCCGCGCATCTTTCGGAGGACGATACCGCTGATTAATAAGCGGCGTATACCGAACCTCGAGTGCCTTCGTTCACGTGCGCTTTCGGAGAGGCAAACCGATAAGCAACGAATCGCAATTTCCCACCGGTCGTGCAACAATAGGTTCAATGTCAAACAGTGCCGGGTTGTGTTTGTATAGTACACAGACGAATGCAACAACAAGGACGTAATTGTGTCGCCCCCCCCCCCTCTTCTTCCCTTTACCAGCCTACACACATAATATAGCCGTGTGTCTGCACCACGGAGTGAAGAGCTGCGTGTGCGCATCGTTCTTTTATCTGTCCCGGCGGATCTCGTGATGTCGTCCATGCTTCAACCCTCACGAGGGACACCGTTCGCAATCATCGATCTAATGGCTAACCGAGTCTGCTAGCGCATTTTGTTTCCAGCAAGAAAATAAATAAATAAATAAATAAATATTTCCAAAGACGACTTCTTCTTCTTCTTCTCAATCGATTATATTGACCCCACCCCCTAAAGCGTTCTGCGCCCAACATTGTTTTGCACTGCCTAAGGGATCGGAGACACTTGGAAGCCTTCTGCACCTCACGTCGTTTTGCAGTGCCTCCGAGATCGGGCCTCCTTTGACCGATCGACGATGTCGTGTGGTGACGTCATCATCTGACATCACGTTATGCGAATGAAAGAAGGGATCCTTGAGGGCTAGTTTCTTTGTTTTACACAGACTTAACGAAAACCAGCTGATAATAAAGCCAATGAAGGTACAAGGTGACGTTAATTTTAATGTTTGAGGTGTATTGCAGTAATTTCGGAATAGATGGGAACGAAGTAGAATGGACGAAAAGACAACTTGCCGCCGGCAGGGATCGAACCTGCTACCTTCGAACAACGCGCCCGATGCTCTACCAATTGAGCTAAGGCGGTAGTCGCCCTTTCGTCCACTTCATGGGGTATTTATGTACATGCAAACCTGGGAGCGTTAGTCAGCGCCGCTCATAGCCATGACGGCGAGTGTGGAACACTCGCCGCCGTGGCTCCGATGTTTGCATGCGCATAAGCACCTTCCCTTCAGGTATGCCGATCACTGGAAAAGAGCGCGTTGTTGCGCGTATAGGGCATACGTATACTACACGAATATGCGATACATTGCCGCTTGTGCATTGAATACATTTTAAAGTTCGCTTACGTATATGATGTGGCTGATCTGTCGAATTCGGACGTGCGCAATCATCTTTTTTATGGGCGAAATATGTGCGGTTACTTTTCAGTGCAGGACATTCAGAGCAATAACCAAAACCTGAAACACCTTTAGTACAAGTAGGTCCCTGCCGGCGGCAAGTTATTTTTTCGTCCACTTTACTTTCTTCACACTTTATCCTAATTACGACGAATAACATCCCCTGGGTGTGTCCAGATAAGATCGAACACGAGGTCCCGGTCACCATTCCCGATTTTGATGAAATTTACTGCAGGCACAGGAATTAGACCCAGAACAGTGGTTTCGAAGTTTGTTTTGCGAAAACAAATTTTGTTCGCCCGAAAAAAAATCTACAAGTTTTGGCCGCAAAAAGCACTTTTCCGCCAATTTCGCGATTTCTGAATTTTGAGCGCACCTAGGGAAAAAACGGTGCACTTCTTGGTCACAATATTTATTCCCGTAAAAAAACAAGTGAAATAAAATCTCATGAGTCTATTATTTCCCTTGCTTGTCGAAGCACTTTTGAAGAAAAAAATCACAAACATGGCATATCGCACAGAATACCTGTAATTCAGGAGTTTATTCCTTCAAACAAATTATAGTGAGGATAATAAAAATCACTACATAAGAACTTTTTATACTTGCGCTCTCGTTTAAAATAATTGCCGTGGTTTTATTGCGCTCCGTTTTACTCGATAATTTGGCTGAAACGTAAGTGATTTACCAAAAACACCGAAGTTTGAAAATAGTTTTCTCAAAAAGGCCATTTTTAATTTTTTTATAAATCCCTCTGGTTGAAGTCAAGGACGTCAACTACCATTCTGCATAAAAAAACGTTGCATTATTTTGGTTGCTAACAAGTTATAATGCGTTCAATGTGATCAAGTCAGCATAGCGACCGCGCCGTACGTTACGTGCTGAAAATCGGATGTAAGTTGTTGAAAATAATTGTACGCGACATAATCACAAAGCAGCAGCTCCACACCAACAAATGCGCAGCCAGGTGTCATGGTCAGCAAGCTTTGTCTTGCGATCAGCCGCTAGACAAACCCGCAGCAGCGGCCGCTCGATGCTGCGCGCGCTCACGTTACATGACTGCCGCTTCGACGGCGGATGAGCTCCGCTTGCGCGCCAAACTACGCTCAAAGGACGAACGAGGCAAGGAATGAATCACTGTGAAAGTTAAAGGCTTTTAAGTGCCAAGAAAAGCCATGTTATACATCGAAAACTCTGCGGCAAATTTGCAGTGAGCGCCTCCAGTACTGCGCTTGTGTGTTGCTTCCTATCTTCTGGTGGCCTAAAGATAATTAGGCTTACTCTATCAGAAACATTTGACGCAAAAGCAAGCCATTGACATCTAAAGATGTCATACGTGCTTTCGATGGTCGAACAACTCAAACTGCAGTTGTTTTTATCTCGTACAACACTTGTGTCAGCCGGCTGTGAACAGAAGTGTGTCCGAGTCATTTTCGTTATTAAAGCAAATACTGTACTATTTTGCGTCCGCAGATATAATATTCAACGCAAGCCGCGCGTTTATCACAATATCTTGCGACTGCGGTCATAGAAGCAGGGAAAGAAATAGATGCGCGCCGTATTGAAGGCGCTCAGTGAGAAATGGCTGGCAGAGTTTTCGTTGTATGATATCACTTTTCTTGGCACTTAACAGCCTTGAACTTTCACAGCGATGCATTCCTTCTCTCGTTCGTCCTCTGAGCGTAGTTTGGCGCGCAAGCGGCGCTCATCCGAAGTCGAAGCGGCACTCATGTGAGCGCGCGCAGCATCAAGCGGCCGCTGCTGTGCGTCTGTCAAGCGGCTGATCGCAAAACAAAGTTTGCTGAACCATGACACCTGGCTGCGCATTTGTTGTTGTGGAGCTGCTGCTTTGTGATTATGTCGCGTACAATTATTTTCAGTAACTTAAATCCGATTTTCAGCACGTAACGTACGGTGCGGTCACTAGGCTGACTTGATCACATTCGACGCATTATATTGTTAGCAACCAAAATAATGCAACGTTTTTTTTATGCACAATGGTAGTTGACGTCGCTGACTTCAATCAGAGGGATTTATAAAAAAAATAAAAATGGCCTTTTTGAGAAAACTATTTTCAAACTTCGGTGCTTTTGGTAAATCACTTACGTTTCAGCCCAATTATCGAGTAAAACGGAGCGCAATAAAACCACGCCAATTGTTTTAGAACAGAGCGCAAGTATCCAAGCTATTATGTACCGATTTTTATTATCCCCACCATAATTTGTTTGAAGCAATTAATTCTTTAATTACAGGAATATTGTGCGATTTGCCATGTTTGTGATTTTTTTCTTCAAAAGTGCTTGAACAAGCAAGGAAAACAATAGACTCATGAGATTGTATTTAACTTGTTCTTTGAGGGAATAAACATTGTGACCAAAAAGTGCACCGTTTGGTCCGCCGCGGTGGTATAGCGGTTACGGTGCTCGGCTGCTGACCCGAAGGTCGCGGGTTCGATCCCGGCCGCGGCGGTCGCATTTCGATGGAGGCGAAATGGTAGAGGCCCGTGTACTTAGATTTAGGTGCACGTTAAAGAACACCAGATGGTCGAAATTTCCGGAGCCCTCCACTACGGCGTCTCTCATAATCATATGGTGGTTTTGGGACGTAAAACCCCAGACATTATTATTATTAAAGTGCACCGTTTCTACCCCTAGGCGCGCCCAAAATTCAGAAATCGCGAAATTGGCAGAAAAGTGTTTTTTTTTTTTGCGGCCGAAACTTGTATATTTTTTTCAGGCGAACAAAAATTTTTTTTACCAAAACGAACTTCGAAGCCATTGTTCTGGGTCTAATGGCTATGCCTACAGTAAATTTAATCAAAATCGGAAATGGTGACCGGGACCTCGTGTTCGATCATATCTGGACACACCCCCCTATACTTTCTTTGGCATTATTGTCTGTAAATAACTAGCCCTTAAAAGTCATCGTCTTTCCTTCATTCATAGCGAGGCTCTCGTTCTGGCATACTTGGTGCCTTCAGGTAGTATGCGAGGGATATTATTGGTCAGCTGCCAGCTCGTAAAAAGATCACGTGCTACGTGACGCCAACAGGCAGAAGAAGAGTGTTGCACACTCGCCGCCAGGGCTGCGACTGGCGCTGACTAACACTTCCAGGTTTAAATGCACATGTATACCACATAAAGTGGACGGGGGGATGACCGCTGCCGTAGCTCAGTGGTAGAACATCGGGCGCGTTATTCGAAGGTCGCAGGTTCGGTCCCTGCCGGCGGCAAGTTATCTTTTCGTCCACTTTACTTTCTTCACACTTTATCCTAATTACAACGAATAACATCCCCTATACTTTCTTTGGCATTATTGTCTGTTAGTTATAATTAATATTGTGTCTAACTAAGAAACGAGCCCTTAAAATTCACCGTCTTTGCTTCTTTAGTACAAGCGTTATTCTATATCACTGGCATTTGCATGGCAACCGGTAGACTATATATACTTAGTTTGTTAGCACGCCATGGATGACCAGCCGCATTCTGAGCAATTCATTCTGGAATGCGGGAGAGATCGAGCTTTACACCAGAAAGCGACGAAGGCGCTGCTAAAGTTTCTGCGGTCAACCGGCCTTGCTCAACGACTATATGAAACTCCCATGCTGGAGTGTGCGTGTGTGTGCCTGTGTGCGTGCATGTCTTTCCTTTATATTCTGTTTAATCCTTTCTTTCTCATCCTTCTCTTTCTTACTTTTCTGTCGCCCCTTACTCCTCCCCCAATGCAGGGTAGCAAACTGGATATTCGTCTTCTGGTTAACATCCCTGCCTTTCATTTAACCTCTATCTCTCACTCTGTTAACTCAGTGGTGTGTTTTTATAGCGTTAGCTACACTGGCCTAGCCGAGCCAGTTTCGCGTGGATCCCCAAGAGCCGTGCTGCGCATGCGCGAGGATCAGTGATGTCACGCATCGGAGCCGGTAGCTCCCGCGCACTCCGCCGCCGCCGGTCTGCGCTTTCCAGAGGAGTGACGTCGTAGCCCTGGCAGACGTATTGGCGCCGGCGCGCGCGCAGCTATTCGCCTTCGCTGTGCAGTCGCCGTCTGACACTGCGCTGGAGCCGCTTGATAGCGCCTCTGACTGGCGTTTGCCAGTGTGGTATAACCACGGAGGAGAGCGCAAATGCTGCTCAAGGGCGCATAAGTGCGGAGAGGCTTAACTCATCGGATCCCGAAGTACTCGTAGTTGCCTGGCAAAATAAATATACATGTGCCACATAATATGTATACCATGTGTGTGTCATTGGAGCAGCAGTAAGCATGATAATCAAGCTAATCCTAGACAATCAGGAAAGCTAAGAATAATTAGCTGAACCTTTGCTAACGCTACGTTATCCTGGCATAGCCGAGCTAAGCCACTGCAACATTTTGTGTACCTGGGAAGCATCGTGTTGATTTCGCTCCAGGAAAGCAACGTTAGAATAAATGGCATGCATATCAATGACGTAACATGGCGTCTATTGTTCAACCAGGTGGCGTTGGTTCAACCATATATTCATCCTCCTGTATAAATAACCCTCTCACCCTTCCCGCGTCTCTCCTCAGCGATGAGACGGTTTTTTTTTTTTTTTTTCGGAGAAGGGTTGCAACCGCGATGCAAAGACTATCGTTTGAGATGACCTGAGTTCCGCCGTATTCCCTTCCTCGTACGGGGCTTCACTTGCACGCTTCGTGTATTCGCCACTTGTACCCCTCTGTTACATGCTCCGCTCACTGCGTTGCTTCTGAGCTGGTTCCCCTTACAGCGTAATTCGATGTAAAGACTTTCTTTCGAGATAACCTCGCGAGTTCTTATGTCTTTATCAGATCTCTCCAAGTTCGCGATGTACCTTTCCACTTACGGGGCTTCGCTTGTACGCATCGCGTACACTCCACTTGTACCGCTTCGTCTGGCACGTGTTCGTGGCGAAAACGGGTCGACGCACTGTACTCGTTCAGCAGATCTCGCGCGCCGTTGGCGCCAAACGTTTGGCGCCAGCGCGTCTTCCCATGGCGCCGCGAAGGCGCCGCGGCTTCTGGGGTTATCGGCGCTACAAGAGCCCTTCGCGCAGGTTATTCGCATACAATGAGGTACGCGCTCTCTCCGGACCATTGATATCTGGGCGCGCTCAAAGCGCGCCACGCGCTTTATCTATGAAGGAGGGAGGGTGGGCTTTTCCTCACACAAAAGAGAAGCCGTAGAGGAATGCTGACCACGATTTCGCCGTAGCTCCACTGCCACATGGGGCTCCCGATAAGATAAGGAGCGAGGAGCTACGGAGCGAGAGATAAGTTCATTGTTTATAAACCTCGTACGAGAAAGAGAGAGATAGAGCGGTGTTTTAGGATGTAAGCTTGATAGGGGGTGTGTGTGTGAAGTGAGGACACCTTCGCTCGTTTCTTATCTGGCCGTGGACTCCGCTGCCGCTAGCAGTAATGAAGCGTTCGTCGTTGCCACTGTTGTACAGATTACAACTGTGAGCACCGCGCTCGCGCGCGTGCTCCCAGATAAGGATAACGGCTGCGGGTATTACGCTGACTCGTATTGCCGCTTCGTTGTCGCGTGCATATGCATATGCGTAGTGCGCAAATAGCACGCAACTATATATCAACAACAAAGGATCCACTATAGCGATTCATGCAAAAAAAAGAAAAGAAAAGGCATGTTGACCTTTAAGTTCTAGGCCTCGTGATTCGTAACCGACATAGGCGCCGCTTATCGAAGTGCTGGCTATATCGGTTACGGATCACAAGGTCATTTCCTTTTGTGTATATGCGCGAGAAACTGCTACGTTGTCGAGCCCAGCTTATTCGGCGAAACGACGCCGTAATCTGGGATAACTTCTCTCTCTCTCCCTCTTTTTTAGGGGGGGGGGGGGCTTCGTACAATTTTTTTTTTCACTGAAATAAGCTGCGTCAGCTTCTTTTGGGTGCCATTTCACTTGCTCGGAAACAGAGGAACACTTGTGTCACGGCTGGGTCAATCTGTGTTGTCGTACACTGTCTTGACTCGGCAGAATACGAGCTGCGCAATCAGTGAACGCGTTTCGGCACGTTTTGCAGCGTGACGTAATATTTGCCGCGTATTTCGTGCGCGTGTACTCGTGCGTATGCCTACTCCGATGCCAACGCCGCTCACAACAGCGCGAACGAAAAACGCTATCAGTCAGAACGTAGAAAAAAAAAAGAAAATTAGGAGCCCTTCCACTAAAAAAATTAGGAGCACTTCCACTATATCGAAAAATGGGGGAAGCGAAGTTTGGCGTGTGCGTGGCTGACCTACTACTTTTCTCTCTTAACAGCGATGCTGTTCTTGGTCCAGCCTTTCATGTGCGGGATCCGTGGTAACGCTTGCGGGCATCATAAACGGGCATGCGCCACAGACATTGGGTAAATAAATAAAAGTTAGTCACCGCTGGTCCACTAAAAATGAAGGCAACAGTTAGCCCTACAAACGGATATGTGCCACCGAAATCTGAGCGGCCTATCAGAAAATTGTCATCATCATAAACGCGTATGTGCCACGAAAATTGGGTAAATGCCACTACACGCAACTTCCACTAAAAAGGAAGAAGGCAACAGTTAGCCCAATAAATGGTGTGCGCGTTACTACAGTCAAATCACTGTCGCGCAATAATTTGTGGTTGTAAAAGGTGGTGGCTATACTACCACCTCAAAGCTCAACAAAGAGTGTTTAATAACGAGCACCGATACAACATATCTGAAAGACTTGCAAAACATAGGAGTGCGTTTGCCTGACGAAGGGAACGCCACCAGCTTCGCTGCTTTCACCGGTGTCCGCGAAGCGGAGCTGGTTGAATTTCTTTCTTTCTTTCTTTCTTTCTTTCTTTCTTTCTTTCTTTCTTTCTTTCTTTCTTTCTTTCTTTCTTTCTTTCTTTCTTTCTTTCTTTCTTTCTTTCTTTCTTTCTTTCTTTCTTTCTTTCTTTCTCAATGCTCGCTCCTAACTTTTTCCTTCTTCCATGCGGGCAATTGAACCATCACCCACGTACTTAGCAGCTCAACACTTCTGTTGCTGCTGGCAATGACGACGGTCATGTGTGAAACAATGAAAGGCAACAATGAAACGTTGCAACGTGAAATGAACAAGTGACCTCGATAAAAGATCAGATTTCCACATCGGAAACAGCTGATCGCCTCCACACCCACGATCGAGGGAGCATCAGTTATTGCAAAACGGCGCATACAAATAAGCACGTCACCGGCGCACACTCGAGGGCCTATTTGTGTACACCCGCATTTCTTACACACTCGCCGGCGCCGGGTTTTTCGCGAAATGTGTCGTCGCCGGCGCCACCGAAATCTGTAACTCACTGAAGTTTCGCTTAAAAAAGGAAAAGATAAGACCGAGCACACGAAGACTTCTCACAACGCCTCACCATACACACTCCCGTCCCCGTACGCTGCCCATGCCACGTTTCTTCGTTATTGATAGCTTGCACGTGACGTCACGGACGCACAACATGGCTTCAAAATGGCGGCCTAGATGACGTCAAGGCAGTATAATCATCCGGTGATTAACCTGCTTTGGTGTGATAACGACGTCGCTGGAACGTTATTGGGCCTCTGTGCGTGGATAACGAAGGAACCAGCATACGATGTGCTGATAACGCTATAACGTGACATCACGAAGTTCGTGTCCCGCCATGTTGGTGCCCCAACGTGGCTCTTTCAGTGACGTGAGGGCAAGCCATCTCTGGTGAGTGAGTGCACGGTATTCGAGTGCTGTCAGATTTCACCCTCATTGCCATCATAGTAAGTTACATGAAGTGGATGCGTGCTTCGTAGGAAAACATTGTCTTTCAAAAAAGCAAAACAAAACAAAAATAGACCAAAACAAAGACTCCGACAATAATTTACCGCGTGCGTAGAAGCGAAGAGCCGTTGCCGTTGACTGTCCGACGTTGTTTTGTCGTCTCCGGAAGACTCTGCTCCGCTCACAGGTTCACCAGACGCTCAGGCTGCGGTGTCCCAAGTAGTCGCGTCGTCTGAGGGTCGCCACCTGCAGTCAAGTGGTTCTGAAGCCTTCGTACGGGACGTCTGGAGCGCGGGACAGGTGATGCGATGACTCGGGCTCTGGCTAGCGGTCTGCCGAACGCGGTCTCCGGGGCATCAATTTTGGTTGGCGCCTGACGCGGTTTTCTTTTAACTCTTTGGCACCGGTTTCCTTTCCGCTTTTATCCTCCCATCCGATGCCTCCGAACCCGCCCCACGTGAGCGTGGTGAGGGTGCGTGGCCGCGGGTTCGCCTCGACCACCCTCGCTGCGGGTTGTGTACGTCCCGTCATCGTGGTAACACGGCGTGTCTGTCTGTGTTTGTTCCTCCTCCTCGTCCTCCTTAGCGTCCTCTCCAACGCTGCCTCTTCCAACGCATCCCTCCGAACGCAAGATGTTTTGTCTCTCCCATCTTTCTACGCTTCTCTCACTCGAGTCGTAGTCTCTGTCTGCCCTTCATTTCTGCTTCAAACTCTTCTTCTTCTTTCATTTCCAGTTACCGCCTTTCGCTTCAACCCCCTTGCCGCGCTTTGCTCCTGGGGAAGGGGGAAACAAAATAGAGAGGGGGCTATCGCGTTCACCAATAGCCTTCATTTCTCGCTCTCCCGAGTCTGGTTTTTATGTGGTAGTCTTGCGTTTCACGTAGTGGGTCATCGGAGTCGGCAGCTTTATATGTATACCGTAAACCACTTGCTTGGCATATTAAAACGATCGGTACACTGTGTGAACCAGAGGTGCGGTACACTTTCGCATGCACCGCGCGTCACAGAGCCAAATGCACGCTTGGTTCTATGACGACCGACTTCGATATGTGTCGCACGTTTGCTTGTTTACTACAGACGGAATACGGGGGCCGTTACTCGTAAGGCACTGAGCTCCGTGAAGGGACAGGTGTGCGTGGACCGCTCTTCAAGGTCTAACGCTGTAGAAGATAAAGATAATAAAATAATAAACAATATTCGTTGCTTTCTTTTCGTGGGTCTGCGCAAGTGTGAAGGCGTCAAAAGCAAAACTTTACCTAAAATATTTTATATGGATCTTTGGATAAGTACTTAAGCGTTACGTCGACATACCGTGCGGACGTAACGCTTAAATGTAACGTTTAAGCGTGAAAGTTGTCCTTGTCAATTTATTAACGCTGTCATTTTTGGGCTTCGCTTACTGCTACGAAAC
The DNA here is from genome assembly GCF_013339695.2 of Rhipicephalus sanguineus. Lineage (NCBI taxonomy): Eukaryota > Metazoa > Arthropoda > Arachnida > Ixodida > Ixodidae > Rhipicephalus > Rhipicephalus sanguineus. The sequence continues at coordinate 45,518,771 of NC_051184.2, read as the reverse complement.
ATTCGACGATGCTGGCTAGTAAATTCTTCGCAGTTAACACCACGTTTGCATTGTTACACAACTCTGAATGAGACGTTGTAGACAAGAGGAAATGGCGTTTTGTTTGGCGTAACGTATAAAAATATCAGACATAAATTCATTGTGTAAAGTGTCCTTTACACAAGCTTTTGCATACCGCGATTGGAATGGGCGGCAATAACTCTATCTCCAGGAAACTACGGCCTTGAAGAGATGCACTTGAACAGGTCATGTGCGACAGTGATGTGCGACATCATGTGCGACTGAACATGGGTGTTTAGTTGGGCATCTTGGAACTTTTGAACTTAGGGTGAAATGCACGACGACGCACAGAGAGGTAACATACACGATCCAGATGGGTATGCGTACGTGGTCAGTTGGTCAAGGAGTAGCTTGATAGTATTTATCTGTCGTCCAAGGTATGCAAGTTCTTTATTCGACAGATCAATGGATGGAATATTGACGCTGTCTCTTCGGTGGATGCTGTGATCCTCAAGTACGTCGTGCGTAGGGCGATTCCTGTCACGCTTTCAAGGTAATGATATGCGCAAAATCTGGTTTACAACCGTGGAAGGTCGACACGTGTTAGTCCAGGTAGCCGTAACAGCAATGATTGTGTGCACGTGGTCTATCTATCTATCTATCTATCTATCTATCTATCTATCTATCTATCTATCTATCTATCTATCTATCTATCTATCTATCTATCTATCTATCTATCTATCTATCTATCTATCTATCTATCTATCTATCTATCTATCTATGCAGGGTAGCAAACCGGATATTTTATTGGGTTACCTTCCCTACGTTTACTTTCATATCTGTCCTGTCCTCTACTCACCCCACTCCTTCGTTAGATCGAATGCGCATGCCCGGCAATCTCGAGTGGCCATTTAAGCATCCCCGCGAAGAAGACGACGAGTTCTTAAAAGCTGACCTGCTTTCGAGAGCCTCCGCCGATCACGCCACGTCTAGTAGTATACATTTGCCTCTGTTGACACTTGGCTCGCATGCGTGCTCCCTCGAGATCTCTGTTTGTTTGGCCGAATACGCCACTCGGCCAAAAAAGTGGGATAATAGGTTCGACAGGTCTGTTTGTTTGCACGTCCGGTTGCGCGTGCAACTAACTCCGTGTCGATCGCCAGCTGGCCCCCCGCGCTGTCTGCGCCTTGTCTGACTAGGTTCACTGGACCTGTTGTGTGCATGTACTACATGTGTGCGTGCGTGCGTGCGATTGTGTGTGTGTGTGCCTGTGTGTGTGTGTTCGCAACTTCCGGTGGCGTTGGTCCGGCCGACTGTACAGCGAACCGTACCTTTCCGTTTTGAAACAACGGATTCGAGTTTTGAGTCCCAAGCTGCGGAGGAAAGCCGGCAGAAGGCTTTCCCCGTACGCAGCGAGCTTATACAGCGGTCGGGGCGTCTCTCGTCGCTCGACTGCGAGTGACGATAGACGCGAGCCGGGTTGCCGCGCGTTTTGTTTAGCGCGAAGGAGGGCAGCAAACCTATTTTTTTTTTTTTACGAAAGAACGAAATGAGCGTGATGGTGCGAATAACAGTTCAGTGTGCGCTGTTGAAAGCTGCGTCGTCGAAACGCAGTGAGACTTTTTTTACAGTGAGGGTGCATGTGGCTATGATCCGAGGTTTTGTGGCGTCCGTGTGCAAAAACTCAGAGCTTGAGAAAAAAAAAAGCAATTAATAATATAATAAGGAAAGTCCTGTAGGGCCTTTATATTTTGATGCAAGGCGGCTTGGATTGCCCACCTCCCTTTCTGCCTTTCTTCCTTTCTAGGATCCCAAGAGAAGGCAAGCGCACGATGGGGAGGCAGAAAGTTAGGTGGGCAGATGACATTAAGCAGTCGGCGGGGGATAACGTGGTCAGGGTGATGATGATGACGACGATGATGATAATATTGTCCCTGGAGAAATGTCTTCTCAGCAATGCACTTGTGCTTAGAAGGGAAGCTATCTTCAAGGGGATCGGTGTAAAATTGGTATTTGTAAGCTGGTTTTTCCACATTGTGCGTTGCAGTGAAGCCTACGCACAAAGAAAAAAAAAAGCCGTCCACGTTTGAGCTCAAAGGAGTGAAACCAGCTGCTGCCGAGTACCACACTCTGTTTATGTTCCGCAGTAACTATGGCACGGTCGCATATTGTTAGGACTCCCGATGAGCAACGTGCCTACGTGGAAAAACAAAGCAGAGACAAAGGGAGCAGTAACTGGAGTGTCAACGGCGCCGGTGGGCGCGGAACACCAACGAAGACCGTGCACGAAACGGTAAGCGCATGCGGCAAGCCAGGCAAGACGACGCATGTCGTGAAGTGGAGAATACGGTCTTGTAGGTGGGCTCGGCGATCAAACGTCGCTTAACGTGTACCTTGATGGCCGTGTCGATGTCAATGTGTCGTGGTAGAGAGAGAGAGAGAGAGAGAGAGATAAGGAATACAGGAAAGGTAGGGAGGTTAACTAGACTACGTCCGGTTTGCTACCCTACACATGGGGAAGGGAATAAGGGAGTAAAAGAGAGAGAGAAGGAGAGACACGTTTCACAACACACACATACAGTGCAGGCTTTCACAGGTGGTTGCTCGATGCTGTTGCCTTCGGGTACTGCAAGAAGGCTCGTGTGGCTTTCTGGGCTGCTGTGCTGTGAGACCAGGCTCCCAAGATCTTTTCTGCAGTAAAGGGCCGATCATCGAGTCTACTCAAGGCACACTGAAGAGTCCGGCGATCTTGTTCAAATTGGGGACAGTGGCACAAGAGATGATCGATAGTTTCTACATAGTTGCAGTTATTGCACATGGATGAATCCGCCATACCACTCTGCACAGTGTTCTGAACGCTGACGGGCACGTTCACAACCTGGCCTTTCATACGAAACTGGTCTCCGCCATGTCACCTCTGTGCCGTGCTCTAAACAGCTTCGCTGGTCATCAACCTTCACAGAGTGGAACGGCTCACAATTCGACCCCCCCCCCCCCCTCTTTCTCGAAGACAAAATCCTGTCGACGCCCATACCTGCTGCCTACGTACGCATTCATTTTTATGCCTATACTGTGACCGCGGTGCTGAAAATTACTTTGCCCTGATTTCACGTTTATTTGGGTGCAGTTAGCACCGCGAAATATCCGTAAAACTGACAGAAAAATATTCGTATTTACAAATGCCAGTCAGTCTATGCTTAGGCCGATTCTATTAAGTGTCTATTCCATTCGGCATCCGATTTCTTTTTTTAATTCGCACACCCACTAAAATGTAGTAAGCCTTTGAGCAAGCGAAAATCGCAACGTGACCGAATTTCTCCGCGAAGCTATAGGTATTAGTACATTTCGAGAAATATTTGCGCACGCTGCGTAAAGTGAGCCGTTACCGGGCGAACGAAAGTTCCTTTGCTTCGCGCAGTGTGCTCACGTTTCTCGTCAGCTCTTAAGCTAGTTTCCGTTGTGTCTATGTTGTGCTTCAAAGCCGTGCCAACAAAACAGTGTCTGCCTGCTGCTGGCGTTGTGGTTCCATCCTAACTGTTTCTGCGCTGTTATTATTTTTTTCCCTTTTCTTGTCAGCATTGTTTGTTGTGCGCAACCTTCTTGCCTTTGAGCTGTTTTGAAGTCAACGCACGTTTTGAAGCGTACCAGCGTGGTCGGATTTTTTTTTTCAGCATATTTTTCCGTTCCCTATAGGGACCACTGGTGTCTTATGTCTGTATTTGTGTAAAATGTTTTAATGACCTGTCTGTGTCGCGCCACATTTCAGTGCTATTGGTCGACTAGCATCAGCTACGCTTCAACTTCTTTGTACTACAAGATATTTGTGTACGCGTATAGACGATATTAGTTTGCATAGGCGTGCGCAGGGTTCCTCATCAGGGGGGGGGGGGGGGCAGGTTCATCGCTGCTCACGATGTATCCCTTACGAGTGTCCGCGGAAAATAACAGTAAGAGAAACCCGAGGCTTTTTTTTAACACGAAAGTGTTTTATGCCGGGCTCCACCAAGGCTTCACTGACATCATTTCCGTCACGGATGTGACGTCGGTAAAATGCACACGAACAGATGACAAAGAAGAACCGCAAGAAAAAGTTTCGTTGATCTGGACGACCTGGGAGTGGAACCCACGACCTCTCGGTCCGCGACTGTAGGTACCGGGCACTCTACCCACTGCGCTACCAATGCTCATGCATGAAGCGTCGCAAACGCGTCTTGTGTCTCTCACACCTTCTCCCTCTCACAGTGACCTTGGTTGGCGGGAGACGGTGTCGCCGTCTGGGATTGATGAAGTGAAGTACTGCACCATGACACCAACGAGCGCCGACAGGGAGCGCTTCAGTAGTTTCAGCTTTCGATACAGCGAGAGACACGCCAGCGGGAAGCGGAACGCCTCCTCGCGTTCACGCCTCAAGCACAGGCGTAGGCTGCCCTATTACTGGGGAGCGCACACCTTGGCGTTTCTGTCCTCAAACGACGCTCTAAATGAGTGCACATCGAGTACCAGTGTTATTTGCTTCTTGATGCCATCTTTGCTCGGGATTCTGCATATGCTGTATCCGGGTGTATGTTAACTACTTCAGCTACTACAGGCCTTTGGCGTTAGCCGTCGGGATGGGGATGTGCCACGAGGCAAAGGCATTGCACGAGGCGTCAACATGGGTGCGTCCAGGTCAAACGGCGCCATAGCTTCCGAACGCCAATAGCGCAAGCTCTCATACATCAGTGTACGATAAACAATCGACTATACTCCTGTGAAGACACGGTTCACTTTCGTGTTATACCGATTCTTATGACGGAGGGATCAACCACGTTTTCTTTTTTTTAAAATTAACGTCACTAAGGCGATTTTGGCGCCTAGAGGGCGTCGGCTGCTTCTGCTCTCCTATACTTGGAACAAATGAGGGAAGCAGTTCACAAGCTACAAATTCGAAACCCAAATTCTCATGTTGGAGCACCCTAGTCCAACAATGGAAAAAAAAGGTTAACTCAGAGTATCTCAATGTGTCATTTGAAGATAACGTGGGAAGGTGCAACGAGTAACACCTAGTAATCATTCACAATATTTGTGTCGTCGAGAAAGTCTATACTAATTAATGTGCGTACAGGCGTAACGCAGTTCGCCGGATGACGAGCCTCTTGCACATTTCCCGTAAGAAAAAGAAAAAGGATCGCGTTCTATTCTAAACCAACATACCAAGTATTTAGCACCTCTTGAAGATGGTTTCCAGAGTGCACCTCTATAGGTTTGGTATGAATCTTCCTACAGCTGCCGATGCGCGAAGCAATAGCCGTTGCAGATTGCATCACACAGAAACTGTCAGCTGGTCGGCGCTATATGCGGTTCGCTCACTATCGGCGCTTCTGAGAACGCTAGCAGCACTTCAGCATGGCAAGTACGGGATCGCGTGGCTATCACACCACGAAACGTAAAAAGCCCGTATCTTCTGCTGGCGCGGGTTTCGCCGAAAATTGCGCACTTCATCGTATTCATTCAGGGCGCTTCAGTGCGTGCCTTCGCGAGAGAGATCTTGATTTCATCGCTACTTGGTATTTTTTTTTTTTCTTTTTCTGCGCCTACTTACATTGGAGCCTAAACGGAAGCGGAGATGGCACGACGGCCAATATGGTATACGACCACTCCTACGTTACAGGATACATGAGCTTTTAGGCTCCATCAATCGTTATGGTTAAAGCAGCGCAAATAACACGGACGAAGAAGGAGACACAACCATTGTCGACTCATCAATCACTCAATTAAAGGCACGTTAAAGTGAAGCAATGAATCGGCTTGGATTGATAGGTTGTACTCTGAACACTCTAATGTCGTTAATTTCACCGTCATAGGTTTATTATTAAAGCAGAAAAATCAGTCAGAGTATCGATTTCAAAATTCGCGCCAAATCTCCGCGCGTGACGTCACGAGTTTCAAAGTGAATTTTTTGTACTTTTGCGACATTTGCTCCACGAAATTTCCCGAAACTTGGTATGTTAAGTCTACGACGCTCTCAGGGGACAACGTGCTTCATTTTTATCGATTAGGAACTACGTATGACCTAGCAGACGCCGTCAAAATCCATGACGTCATGGCATTTGGAGCGGTTATTTCAAAGCGGCGTTGCCACCCGCATTTTCTTTTCACGCGTTTTCTCGCTTGCCAAGCGTCTTCTCGCGGTAATAGTGGCGTTTTCGCTATTGTGAAATCGTAATTTACTAATGCGCGAAAAATTGTTTTTCTCTTTAGTGTCCCTTTAAATCAGTCAATCAGTCAGTCAATCAGTCAATCAACCTTCATTCTGTCACGAAAGATTGAAAATCCGTATACCTAATGCTAAGACCTGTCACCTTCGGCACTCTCACGTTTGATTCACCTTTAGTTAACTTTAACATTTGATTCAGTGTTTACTTACATTTGATCCATTTTCATTCACTCGTGCTTGACTGCTGACCCGAAGGTCGCGGGATCGAATCCCGTCCTCGGCGCGGCGGCCGCATTTTCGATGGAGGCGAAAATGCTTGAAGCCCGTGTACTTACATATAGGTGCACGTTAAAGAACCCCAGGTGGCCGAAATTTCTGGAACCCCCCACTACGGCGTCCCTCATAATCATATCGTATTTCTGGGACGTTAAACTCCAACAATTATGTAACTTTCATCAACTTTCGTTCACATTTTATTCACATTTAATTAACTTTAATTCATCTGTGATTAGCCTGAATGCACATTTCATTAACCTTATGCGCTCACCTATCACTTCTAATCACTTGGAATACACTTGCTTGAGTTCACTTCAATTCACGCCTGATTTACCTCTAATTCTTCCGCGGGGCACGCGGGGATGCTCCGCACGTGACTTTTCGCGCCGCTTGTGTTCACGACGCCGCCGCCTCATTTCTTGACTCGCGAGCCGTATAATGCTTTCGCCTTAGTACGTACAAGCATGCAATACTTATTCGGAAACAGGTCTCGCAGCGAACGCCCGAAAGGCGAATGCAACGCAACGGCGCATTGCATCATCGTCCACCATCAGCAGCAGCGTATATTATCTTCCTTCACTAGACGAAGTGTCATCATTTCGCGGTGATATCCATCAGGCCCCATTATTGCATCAGCTGGTTCTATTCCATGCCAGAAAAATCTCGTAATTCTACCGCAACGTCCAACCTATACTGCTGACCTTGACCACGCTTTCTTACACCGGTTATCTACATGAAATGCCCGACGCCCCCTCTCTGTAGGCGCTGAAATGCCGAACTCCTTTTTCTCCTCTGAATCTCCACTAGCTTACTCATCTATTTACACCGGGGACGACGCCAAAGGGGGACACTGGGGGAGGGGGGTGCAACCCCCCATATTTCCGCCTGCCCCCCCCCCCCTCGTCCTTTGCCCCCCAAGAGGCAAAAAATGTCATTAAGGTAGCAAATTGGGCGAATTGGAAAAATGCTAGATGGCCAATGCAAAAATTGTCAGAACACAACGCATCAGTGCCCCCCCAAGATTTACGCCACTGCTTGCTCGACATCACTCGAGATAGTGACGAGGTTCTCGAAGAGTGCGGTTCAGTATGCGTCACACTCGCTCGTGACGTTTACTAACGAGCCCTGCACATATTGCTGCAACCATCGACTGCAAGAGATCAGGGGTGTAGCATAGCTGGAAGAGGGAAAGAAGAAACGGGTGGTGAGCGAGGGTAGGGCTTCGGGGGGTGGGAAAGGAGGGGGCGGCGTGGTGTCTAGCGGAATCGTTTTTCACCGCTGTCGCGACTGCCCCTTTAAAAGGTGTTCGCCACCTGCACGCGTTTAAAAATGTCGGCGAATCACGGTGAGGTACTTCGAGTGGCGCCACTCGTTACGTATAGAGGTTAAGGTCTTGCGAAGGCGCGGGACCACGAGCCGATAATAGGCTCCCGTAGAGAGCAAACAGGCGTCTCGTGCACGCCTTCGCAGCGAAGCCGACGGTGAATTATGGGCAGTGTATGTAGCTTAAAGCTTGGGAGCCGAGCAACGTCGTAGACTTATCGCATGTGCGTTGCTTCCTGGCAAGGAGCAACTGCGCTGGGATTTTAGCTCGCTTACAAACAGCGAAGGATACCAGCTTTCAATGCATTTTTTAAATGATTATTGTTTAATAATTGCAAACATGAGAGATGGTCGGGCGATCAGTGGTATTGAATATATTACATTGACACCATCCTATAGTCACCATGTAGAACCACCAATATGGTGAAGTGCTGTGAGTACTTCGTCATATGCAAGCCACGTATACATTAGAGACGGCTGTCCGAATACATAGTTGAAATGTTGTGACTCCCTATCAACCCCCCTCCCCCTCTACGCGTATCACATGAACAAACAACACACTGTGCGTACAAAATAATGTATAGACAAAGAACACTGATAAAATGAACAATACAAAACCAAGAAAAGCAATCTGTATGCATACGCGTTAAAGTTCACAAAAACGTTCGAGAATTATTCTACTCCGAAATGAACACACGAATGTGTACTCTTCATGTAATATAAATAAACACAGACCAATGCGCACGTTGGAATGTGCTTGAAGTACAAGAGAGAGCGAGAGGGAGAGAGAACAAACATTTACTATAGAAGTCAGCATAAAATTTATTTCATCGTCCAAGGTGGGAAGTGGCTCTCTCAGTCCAGAAAGCCGTTCGCGATCGCTGCTTCCCGTACGTGGTTAACCAGCTTGCACTAATCTGCCAGGTATGGGGCTCCGATCGAAGTTTGCCACGACTACTATCGTTTCTTCTGTGCATCGTGTTGGTTTCCTGCGGCGTGGGCTTGGTTGTTCAGCACTTGGTCTCGCGTAAAGCCCCCCTAGATAGAGCCCCTCAAGGGGCCCTCAAGATAGAGGGGCTTTAGTCTCGCGGGCAGTCCAGCACCACCATGTGGCCGAGAGTGAACCTACACTAAGCAGCAGCTGACTAGGTGAGGCAAGTGCGCGGCGTGCACGCTGCCGGCCCAATATTATGCCGTGCACCATTACTGTCACGTTGAAAAGACAATCAAATAGCCAAAAATGAGAAAGACTAGCCAAAAAGTAGCCAACCTGAGCCAAGGAGAGCAGAAGTAGCCAAAAGTAGCCACACGTGTGTGAAAACAACTGCGAAGTTCTTACTTAATTGAGAGAAGCCAAAAACATACTGGCGGAAATGTAAGTAAGTACAGCACGAACTCTTCAAAACGAAGATTTCTAAGATTGGAGTCTCGCAGAGTGTCGTCTGCTGCGGCGACCTAAACATGGCGGCTTGTGGTAGTTCGCATGAAGGGCGCTTGGGGCGCCCTTTTACGAAATGGGTCTATTGTTAACTTGAAAATTATTCCGTGCAGGGCGACTGTGTTTGTTGTGCTATCGAAAAAATGGCACTGTCTTCACGCATCTTGCGTGACTTTTCTTGAAGCGACTAGAAGTAACAAACTTGGCTACAAAAAAAAAAAAATGAGTACAGTATAGCATGAGTGCTCAAAATCACAGTTGCCGGGATTGAACCATAAATGGTAGTCACATTTGCAATCATTTCCTTGCGTACTGTGGAGCTCTGAGCAGTCAATATTCCTGAGTCGCCGCCCGTACCTGAGAAATGGCACAAGCAGTTCGCCGCATATCTGATATTGAATGTCAATGAGTGCTGAGCTCCCTGCATGCAGAGAGCTTTCGATTGTCCTGTTAATTTCCAATTACGGCTTAAAGTCGCGTTCAGAAATACATGGTCTGCAAAATGAGGCGTCATGCAACAATCTTTCCCGAGTCCCAACGAGGGTTGCCAGGTATAAAAGACATGGCTGATCCCTAAGTCATAGGAATCGGTATAACACGAAAGTGAAATGTGTTTTCACAGAAGTAGTGCTTATTGTGTTGTGATGTATGAGAGCTTGTACAATGTATATTCGTGTTTGGCAGCTATAGCACCGTTTGACATGGAGGCACCCTTGTTGACGGCATGTCTCTATATCGCGACGACTAACGCTCATGATCATGATTAAACCGTTGTGGTAGCTGACGGTTTGAACATATATTTGGACCCGAATCAGTGAACATATATTTGGATCCGAATCAGTGAACGCGTTTCGGCACGTTTTGCAGCGTGACGTAATATTTGCCGCGTATTTCGTGCGCGTGTACTCGTGCGTATGCCTACTCCGATGCCAACGCCGCTCACAACAGCGCGAACGAAAAACGCTATCAGTCAGAACGTAGAAAAAAAAAAGAAAATTAGGAGCCCTTCCACTAAAAAAATTAGGAGCACTTCCACTATATCGAAAAATGGGGGAAGCGAAGTTTGGCGTGTGCGTGGCTGACCTACTACTTTTCTCTCTTAACAGCGATGCTGTTCTTGGTCCAGCCTTTCATGTGCGGGATCCGTGGTAACGCTTGCGGGCATCATAAACGGGCATGCGCCACAGACATTGGGTAAATAAATAAAAGTTAGTCACCGCTGGTCCACTAAAATGAAGGCAACAGTTAGCCCTACAAACGGATATGTGCCACCGAAATCTGAGCGGCCTATCAGAAAATTGTCATCATCATAAACGCGTATGTGCCACGAAAATTGGGTAAATGCCACTACACGCAACTTCCACTAAAAAGGAAGAAGGCAACAGTTAGCCCAATAAATGGTGTGCGCGTTACTACAGTCAAATCACTGTCGCGCAATAATTTGTGGTTGTAAAAGGTGGTGGCTATACTACCACCTCAAAGCTCAACAAAGAGTGTTTAATAACGAGCACCGATACAACATATCTGAAAGACTTGCAAAACATAGGAGTGCGTTTGCCTGACGAAGGAACGCCACCAGCTTCGCTGCTTTCACCGGTGTCCGCGAAGCGGAGCTGGTTGAATTTCTTTCTTTCTTTCTTTCTTTCTTTCTTTCTTTCTTTCTTTCTTTCTTTCTTTCTTTCTTTCTTTCTTTCTTTCTTTCTTTCTTTCTTTCTTTCTTTCTTTCTTTTCTTTCTTTCTTTCTTTCTCAATGCTCGCTCCTAACTTTTTCCTTCTTCCATGCGGGCAATTGAACCATCACCCACGTACTTAGCAGCTCAACACTTCTGTTGCTGCTGGCAATGACGACGGTCATGTGTGAAACAATGAAAGGCAACAATGAAACGTTGCAACGTGAAATGAACAAGTGACCTCGATAAAAGATCAGATTTCCACATCGGAAACAGCTGATCGCCTCCACACCCACGATCGAGGGAGCATCAGTTATTGCAAAACGGCGCATACAAATAAGCACGTCACCGGCGCACACTCGAGGGCCTATTTGTGTACACCCGCATTTCTTACACACTCGCCGGCGCCGGGTTTTTTCGCGAAATGTGTCGTCGCCGGCGCCACCGAAATCTGTAACTCACTGAAGTTTCGCTTAAAAAAGGAAAAGATAAGACCGAGCACACGAAGACTTCTCACAACGCCTCACCATACACACTCCCGTCCCCGTACGCTGCCCATGCCACGTTTCTTCGTTATTGATAGCTTGCACGTGACGTCACGGACGCACAACATGGCTTCAAAATGGCGGCCTAGATGACGTCAAGGCAGTATAATCATCCGGTGATTAACCTGCTTTGGTGTGATAACGACGTCGCTGGAACGTTATTGGGCCTCTGTGCGTGGATAACGAAGGAACCAGCATACGATGTGCTGATAACGCTATAACGTGACATCACGAAGTTCGTGTCCCGCCATGTTGGTGCCCCAACGTGGCTCTTTCAGTGACGTGAGGGCAAGCCATCTCTGGTGAGTGAGTGCACGGTATTCGAGTGCTGTCAGATTTCACCCTCATTGCCATCATAGTAAGTTACATGAAGTGGATGCGTGCTTCGTAGGAAAACATTGTCTTTCAAAAAAGCAAAACAAAACAAAAATAGACCAAAACAAAGACTCCGACAATAATTTACCGCGTGCGTAGAAGCGAAGAGCCGTTGCCGTTGACTGTCCGACGTTGTTTTGTCGTCTCCGGAAGACTCTGCTCCGCTCACAGGTTCACCAGACGCTCAGGCTGCGGTGTCCCAAGTAGTCGCGTCGTCTGAGGGTCGCCACCTGCAGTCAAGTGGTTCTGAAGCCTTCGTACGGGACGTCTGGAGCGCGGGACAGGTGATGCGATGACTCGGGCTCTGGCTAGCGGTCTGCCGAACGCGGTCTCCGGGGCATCAATTTTGGTTGGCGCCTGACGCGGTTTCTTTTAACTCTTTGGCACCGGTTTCCTTTCCGCTTTTATCCTCCCATCCGATGCCTCCGAACCCGCCCCACGTGAGCGTGGTGAGGGTGCGTGGCCGCGGGTTCGCCTCGACCACCCTCGCTGCGGGTTGTGTACGTCCCGTCATCGTGGTAACACGGCGTGTCTGTCTGTGTTTGTTCCTCCTCCTCGTCCTCCTTAGCGTCCTCTCCAACGCTGCCTCTTCCAACGCATCCCTCCGAACGCAAGATGTTTTGTCTCTCCCATCTTTCTACGCTTCTCTCACTCGAGTCGTAGTCTCTGTCTGCCCTTCATTTCTGCTTCAAACTCTTCTTCTTCTTTCATTTCCAGTTACCGCCTTTCGCTTCAACCCCCTTGCCGCGCTTTGCTCCTGGGGAAGGGGGAAACAAAATAGAGAGGGGGCTATCGCGTTCACCAATAGCCTTCATTTCTCGCTCTCCCGAGTCTGGTTTTTATGTGGTAGTCTTGCGTTTCACGTAGTGGGTCATCGGAGTCGGCAGCTTTATATGTATACCGTAAACCACTTGCTTGGCATATTAAAACGATCGGTACACTGTGTGAACCAGAGGTGCGGTACACTTTCGCATGCACCGCGCGTCACAGAGCCAAATGCACGCTTGGTTCTATGACGACCGACTTCGATATGTGTCGCACGTTTGCTTGTTTACTACAGACGGAATACGGGGGCCGTTACTCGTAAGGCACTGAGCTCCGTGAAGGGACAGGTGTGCGTGGACCGCTCTTCAAGGTCTAACGCTGTAGAAGATAAAGATAATAAAATAATAAACAATATTCGTTGCTTTCTTTTCGTGGGTCTGCGCAAGTGTGAAGGCGTCAAAAGCAAAACTTTACCTAAAATATTTTATATGGATCTTTGGATAAGTACTTAAGCGTTACGGTCGACATACCGTGCGGACGTAACGCTTAAATGTAACGTTTAAGCGTGAAAGTTGTCCTTGTCAATTTATTAACGCTGTCATTTTTGGGCTTCGCTTACTGCTACGAAACATTCGACGATGCTGGCTAGTAAATTCTTCGCAGTTAACACCACGTTTGCATTGTTACACAACTCTGAATGAGACGTTGTAGACAAGAGGAAATGGCGTTTTGTTTGGCGTAACGTATAAAAATATCAGACATAAATTCATTGTGTAAAGTGTCCTTTACACAAGCTTTTGCATACCGCGATTGGAATGGGCGGCAATAACTCTATCTCCAGGAAACTACGGCCTTGAAGAGATGCACTTGAACAGGTCATGTGCGACAGTGATGTGCGACATCATGTGCGACTGAACATGGGTGTTTAGTTGGGCATCTTGGAACTTTTGAACTTAGGGTGAAATGCACGACGACGCACAGAGAGGTAACATACACGATCCAGATGGGTATGCGTACGTGGTCAGTTGGTCAAGGAGTAGCTTGATAGTATTTATCTGTCGTCCAAGGTATGCAAGTTCTTTATTCGACAGATCAATGGATGGAATATTGACGCTGTCTCTTCGGTGGATGCTGTGATCCTCAAGTACGTCGTGCGTAGGGCGATTCCTGTCACGCTTTCAAGGTAATGATATGCGCAAAATCTGGTTTACAACCGTGGAAGGTCGACACGTGTTAGTCCAGGTAGCCGTAACAGCAATGATTGTGTGCACGTGGTCTATCTCTATCTATCTATCTATCTATCTATCTATCTATCTATCTATCTATCTATCTATCTATCTATCTATCTATCTATCTATCTATCTATCTATCTATCTATCTATCTATCTATCTATCTATCTATCTATCTATCTATCTATCTATCTATCTATCTATCTATCTATCTATCTATCTATCTATCTATCTATCTATCTATCTATCTATCTATGCAGGGTAGCAAACCGGATATTTTATTGGGTTACCTTCCCTACGTTTACTTTCATATCTGTCCTGTCCTCTACTCACCCCACTCCTTCGTTAGATCGAATGCGCATGCCCGGCAATCTCGAGTGGCCATTTAAGCATCCCCGCGAAGAAGACGACGAGTTCTTAAAAGCTGACCTGCTTTCGAGAGCCTCCGCCGATCACGCCACGTCTAGTAGTATACATTTGCCTCTGTTGACACTTGGCTCGCATGCGTGCTCCCTCGAGATCTCTGTTTGTTTGGCCGAATACGCCACTCGGCCAAAAAAGTGGGATAATAGGTTCGACAGGTCTGTTTGTTTGCACGTCCGGTTGCGCGTGCAACTAACTCCGTGTCGATCGCCAGCTGGCCCCCCGCGCTGTCTGCGCCTTGTCTGACTAGGTTCACTGGACCTGTTGTGTGCATGTACTACATGTGTGCGTGCGTGCGTGCGATTGTGTGTGTGTGTGCCTGTGTGTGTGTGTTCGCAACTTCCGGTGGCGTTGGTCCGGCCGACTGTACAGCGAACCGTACCTTTCCGTTTTGAAACAACGGATTCGAGTTTTGAGTCCCAAGCTGCGGAGGAAAGCCGGCAGAAGGCTTTCCCCGTACGCAGCGAGCTTATACAGCGGTCGGGGCGTCTCTCGTCGCTCGACTGCGAGTGACGATAGACGCGAGCCGGGTTGCCGCGCGTTTTGTTTAGCGCGAAGGAGGGCAGCAAACCTATTTTTTTTTTTTACGAAAGAACGAAATGAGCGTGATGGTGCGAATAACAGTTCAGTGTGCGCTGTTGAAAGCTGCGTCGTCGAAACGCAGTGAGACTTTTTTTACAGTGAGGGTGCATGTGGCTATGATCCGAGGTTTTGTGGCGTCCGTGTGCAAAAACTCAGAGCTTGAGAAAAAAAAAAGCAATTAATAATATAATAAGGAAAGTCCTGTAGGGCCTTTATATTTTGATGCAAGGCGGCTTGGATTGCCCACCTCCCTTTCTGCCTTTCTTCCTTTCTAGGATCCCAAGAGAAGGCAAGCGCACGATGGGGAGGCAGAAAGTTAGGTGGGCAGATGACATTAAGCAGTCGGCGGGGGATAACGTGGTCAGGGTGATGATGATGACGACGATGATGATAATATTGTCCCTGGAGAAATGTCTTCTCAGCAATGCACTTGTGCTTAGAAGGGAAGCTATCTTCAAGGGGATCGGTGTAAAATTGGTATTTGTAAGCTGGTTTTTCCACATTGTGCGTTGCAGTGAAGCCTACGCACAAAGAAAAAAAAAAGCCGTCCACGTTTGAGCTCAAAGGAGTGAAACCAGCTGCTGCCGAGTACCACACTCTGTTTATGTTCCGCAGTAACTATGGCACGGTCGCATATTGTTAGGACTCCCGATGAGCAACGTGCCTACGTGGAAAAACAAAGCAGAGACAAAGGGAGCAGTAACTGGAGTGTCAACGGCGCCGGTGGGCGCGGAACACCAACGAAGACCGTGCACGAAACGGTAAGCGCATGCGGCAAGCCAGGCAAGACGACGCATGTCGTGAAGTGGAGAATACGGTCTTGTAGGTGGGCTCGGCGATCAAACGTCGCTTAACGTGTACCTTGATGGCCGTGTCGATGTCAATGTGTCGTGGTAGAGAGAGAGAGAGAGAGAGAGATAAGGAATACAGGAAAGGTAGGGAGGTTAACTAGACTACGTCCGGTTTGCTACCCTACACATGGGGAAGGGAATAAGGGAGTAAAAGAGAGAGAGAAGGAGAGACACGTTTCACAACACACACATACAGTGCAGGCTTTCACAGGTGGTTGCTCGATGCTGTTGCCTTCGGGTACTGCAAGAAGGCTCGTGTGGCTTTCTGGGCTGCTGTGCTGTGAGACCAGGCTCCCAAGATCTTTTCTGCAGTAAAGGGCCGATCATCGAGTCTACTCAAGGCACACTGAAGAGTCCGGCGATCTTGTTCAAATTGGGGACAGTGGCACAAGAGATGATCGATAGTTTCTACATAGTTGCAGTTATTGCACATGGATGAATCCGCCATACCACTCTGCACAGTGTTCTGAACGCTGACGGGCACGTTCACAACCTGGCCTTTCATACGAAACTGGTCTCCGCCATGTCACCTCTGTGCCGTGCTCTAAACAGCTTCGCTGGTCATCAACCTTCACAGAGTGGAACGGCTCACAATTCGACCCCCCCCCCCCCTCTTTCTCGAAGACAAAATCCTGTCGACGCCCATACCTGCTGCCTACGTACGCATTCATTTTTATGCCTATACTGTGACCGCGGTGCTGAAAATTACTTTGCCCTGATTTCACGTTTATTTGGGTGCAGTTAGCACCGCGAAATATCCGTAAAACTGACAGAAAAATATTCGTATTTACAAATGCCAGTCAGTCTATGCTTAGGCCGATTCTATTAAGTGTCTATTCCATTCGGCATCCGATTTCTTTTTTTAATTCGCACACCCACTAAAATGTAGTAAGCCTTTGAGCAAGCGAAAATCGCAACGTGACCGAATTTCTCCGCGAAGCTATAGGTATTAGTACATTTCGAGAAATATTTGCGCACGCTGCGTAAAGTGAGCCGTTACCGGGCGAACGAAAGTTCTTTTGCTTCGCGCAGTGTGCTCACGTTTCTCGTCAGCTCTTAAGTTAGTTTCCGTTGTGTCTATGTTGTGCTTCAAAGCCGTGCCAACAAAACAGTGTCTGCCTGCTGCTGGCGTTGTGGTTCCGTCCTAACTGTTTCTGCGCTGTTATTATTTTTTTCCCTTTTCTTGTCAGCATTGTTTGTTGTGCACCACCTTCTTGCCTTTGAGCTGTTTTGAAGTCAACGCACGTTTTGAAGCGTACCAGCGTGGTCGGATTTTTTTTTCAGCATATTTTTCCGTTCTCTATAGGGACCACTGGTGTCTTACGTCTGTATTTGTGTAAAAAGTTTTAATGACCTGTCTGTGTCGCGCCACATTTCAGTGCTATTGGTCGACTAGCATCAGCTACGCTTCAACTTCTTTGTACTACAAGATATTTGTGTACGCGTATAGACGATATTAGTTTGCATAGGCGTGCGCAGGGTTCCTCATCAGGGGGGGGGGGCAGGTTCATCGCTGCTCACGATGTATCCCTTACGAGTGTCCGCGGAAAATAACAGTAAGAGAAACCCGAGGCTTTTTTTTAACACGAAAGTGTTTTATGCCGGGCTCCACCAAGGCTTCACTGACATCATTTCCGTCACGGATGTGACGTCGGTAAAATGCACACGAACAGATGACAAAGAAGAACCGCAAGAAAAAGTTTCGTTGATCTGGACGACCTGGGAGTGGAACCCACGACCTCTCGGTCCGCGACTGTAGGTACCGGGCACTCTACCCACTGCGCTACCAATGCTCATGCATGAAGCGTCGCAAACGCGTCTTGTGTCTCTCACACCTTCTCCCTCTCACAGTGACCTTGGTTGGCGGGAGACGGTGTCGCCGTCTGGGATTGATGAAGTGAAGTACTGCACCATGACACCAACGAGCGCCGACAGGGAGCGCTTCAGTAGTTTCAGCTTTCGATACAGCGAGAGACACGCCAGCGGGAAGCGGAACGCCTCCTCGCGTTCACGCCTCAAGCACAGGCGTAGGCTGCCCTATTACTGGGGAGCGCACACCTTGGCGTTTCTGTCCTCAAACGACGCTCTAAATGAGTGCACATCGAGTACCAGTGTTATTTGCTTCTTGATGCCATCTTTGCTCGGGATTCTGCATATGCTGTATCCGGGTGTATGTTAACTACTTCAGCTACTACAGGCCTTTGGCGTTAGCCGTCGGGATGGGGATGTGCCACGAGGCAAAGGCATTGCACGAGGCGTCAACATGGGTGCGTCCAGGTCAAACGGCGCCATAGCTTCCGAACGCCAATAGCGCAAGCTCTCATACATCAGTGTACGATAAACAATCGACTATACTCCTGTGAAGACACGGTTCACTTTCGTGTTATACCGATTCTTATGACGGAGGGATCAACCACGTTTTCTTTTTTTTAAAATTAACGTCACTAAGGCGATTTTTGCGCCTAGAGGGCGTCGGCTGCTTCTGCTCTCCTATACTTGGAACAAATGAGGGAAGCAGTTCACAAGCTACAAATTCGAAACCCAAATTCTCATGTTGGAGCACCCTAGTCCAACAATGGAAAAAAAAGGTTAACTCAGAGTATCTCAATGTGTCATTTGAAGATAACGTGGGAAGGTGCAACGAGTAACACCTAGTAATCATTCACAATATTTGTGTCGTCGAGAAAGTCTATACTAATTAATGTGCGTACAGGCGTAACGCAGTTCGCCGGATGACGAGCCTCTTGCACATTTCCCGTAAGAAAAAGAAAAAGGATCGCGTTCTATTCTAAACCAACATACCAAGTATTTAGCACCTCTTGAAGATGGTTTCCAGAGTGCACCTCTATAGGTTTGGTATGAATCTTCCTACAGCTGCCGATGCGCGAAGCAATAGCCGTTGCAGATTGCATCACACAGAAACTGTCAGCTGGTCGGCGCTATATGCGGTTCGCTCACTATCGGCGCTTCTGAGAACGCTAGCAGCACTTCAGCATGGCAAGTACGGGATCGCGTGGCTATCACACCACGAAACGTAAAAAGCCCGTATCTTCTGCTGGCGCGGGTTTCGCCGAAAATTGCGCACTTCATCGTATTCATTCAGGGCGCTTCAGTGCGTGCCTTCGCGAGAGAGATCTTGATTTCATCGCTACTTGGTTTTTTTTTTCTTTTTCTGCGCCTACTTACATTGGAGCCTAAACGGAAGCGGAGATGGCACGACGGCCAATATATTATACGACCACTCCTACGTTACAGGATACATGAGCTTTTAGGCTCCATCAATCGTTATGGTTAAAGCAGCGCAAATAACACGGACGAAGAAGGAGACACAACCATTGTCGACTCATCAATCACTCAATTAAAGGCACGTTAAAGTGAAGCAATGAATCGGCTTGGATTGATAGGTTGTACTCTGAACACTCTAATGTCGTTAATTTCACCGTCATAGGTTTATTATTAAAGCAGAAAAATCAGTCAGAGTATCGATTTCAAAATTCGCGCCAAATCTCCGCGCGTGACGTCACGAGTTTCAAAGTGAATTTTTTGTACTTTTGCGACATTTGCTCCACGAAATTTCCCGAAACTTGGTATGTTAAGTCTACGACGCTCTCAGGGGACAACGTGCTTCATTTTTATCGATTAGGAACTACGTATGACCTAGCAGACGCCGTCAAAATCCATGACGTCATGGCATTTGGAGCGGTTATTTCAAAGCGGCGTTGCCACCCGCATTTTCTTTTCACGCGTTTTCTCGCTTGCCAAGCGTCTTCTCGCGGTAATAGTGGCGTTTTCGCTATTGTGAAATCGTAATTTACTAATGCGCGAAAAATTGTTTTTCTCTTTAGTGTCCCTTTAAATCAGTCAATCAGTCAGTCAATCAGTCAATCAACCTTCATTCTGTCACGAAAGATTGAAAATCCGTATACCTAATGCTAAGACCTGTCACCTTCGGCACTCTCACGTTTGATTCACCTTTAGTTAACTTTAACATTTGATTCAGTGTTTACTTACATTTGATCCATTTTCATTCACTCGTGCTTGACTGCTGACCCGAAGGTCGCGGGATCGAATCCCGTCCTCGGCGCGGCGGCCGCATTTTCGATGGAGGCGAAAATGCTTGAAGCCCGTGTACTTACATATAGGTGCACGTTAAAGAACCCCAGGTGGCCGAAATTTCTGGAACCCCCCACTACGGCGTCCCTCATAATCATATCGTATTTCTGGGACGTTAAACTCCAACAATTATGTAACTTTCATCAACTTTCGTTCACATTTTATTCACATTTAATTAACTTTAATTCATCTGTGATTAGCCTGAATGCACATTTCATTAACCTTATGCGCTCACCTATCACTTCTAATCACTTGGAATACACTTGCTTGAGTTCACTTCAATTCACGCCTGATTTACCTCTAATTCTTCCGCGGGGCACGCGGGGATGCTCCGCACGTGACTTTTCGCGCCGCTTGTGTTCACGACGCCGCCGCCTCATTTCTTGACTCGCGAGCCGTATAATGCTTTCGCCTTAGTACGTACAAGCATGCAATACTTATTCGGAAACAGGTCTCGCAGCGAACGCCCGAAAGGCGAATGCAACGCAACGGCGCATTGCATCATCGTCCACCATCAGCAGCAGCGTATATTATCTTCCTTCACTAGACGAAGTGTCATCATTTCGCGGTGATATCCATCAGGCCCCATTATTGCATCAGCTGGTTCTATTCCATGCCAGAAAAATCTCGTAATTCTACCGCAACGTCCAACCTATACTGCTGACCTTGACCACGCTTTCTTACACCGGTTATCTACATGAAATGCCCGACGCCCCCTCTCTGTAGGCGCTGAAATGCCGAACTCCTTTTTCTCCTCTGAATCTCCACTAGCTTACTCATCTATTTACACCGGGGACGACGCCAAAGGGGGACACTGGGGGAGGGGGGTGCAACCCCCCATATTTCCGCCTGCCCCCCCCCCCTCGTCCTTTGCCCCCCAAGAGGCAAAAAATGTCGTTAAGGTAGCAAATTGGGCGAATTGGAAAAATGCTAGATGGCCAATGCAAAAATTGTCAGAACACAACGCATCAGTGCCCCCCCAAGATTTACGCCACTGCTTGCTCGACATCACTCGAGATAGTGACGAGGTTCTCGAAGAGTGCGGTTCAGTATGCGTCACACTCGCTCGTGACGTTTACTAACGAGCCCTGCACATATTGCTGCAACCATCGACTGCAAGAGATCAGGGGTGTAGCATAGCTGGAAGAGGGAAAGAAGAAACGGGTGGTGAGCGAGGGTAGGGCTTCGGGGGGTGGGAAAGGAGGGGGCGGCGTGGTGTCTAGCGGAATCGTTTTTCACCGCTGTCGCGACTGCCCCTTTAAAAGGTGTTCGCCACCTGCACGCGTTTAAAAATGTCGGCGAATCACGGTGAGGTACTTCGAGTGGCGCCACTCGTTACGTATAGAGGTTAAGGTCTTGCGAAGGCGCGGGACCACGAGCCGATAATAGGCTCCCGTAGAGAGCAAACAGGCGTCTCGTGCACGCCTTCGCAGCGAAGCCGACGGTGAATTATGGGCAGTGTATGTAGCTTAAAGCTTGGGAGCCGAGCAACGTCGTAGACTTATCGCATGTGCGTTGCTTCCTGGCAAGGAGCAACTGCGCTGGGATTTTAGCTCGCTTACAAACAGCGAAGGATACCAGCTTTCAATGCATTTTTTAAATGATTATTGTTTAATAATTGCAAACATGAGAGATGGTCGGGCGATCAGTGGTATTGAATATATTACATTGACACCATCCTATAGTCACCATGTAGAACCACCAATATGGTGAAGTGCTGTGAGTACTTCGTCATATGCAAGCCACGTATACATTAGAGACGGCTGTCCGAATACATAGTTGAAATGTTGTGACTCCCTATCAACCCCCCTCCCCCTCTACGCGTATCACATGAACAAACAACACACTGTGCGTACAAAATAATGTATAGACAAAGAACACTGATAAAATGAACAATACAAAACCAAGAAAAGCAATCTGTATGCATACGCGTTAAAGTTCACAAAAACGTCGAGAATTATTCTACTCCGAAATGAACACACGAATGTGTACTCTTCATGTAATATAAATAAACACAGACCAATGCGCACGTTGGAATGTGCTTGAAGTACAAGAGAGAGCGAGAGGGAGAGAGAACAAACATTTACTATAGAAGTCAGCATAAAATTTATTTCATCGTCCAAGGTGGGAAGTGGCTCTCTCAGTCCAGAAAGCCGTTCGCGATCGCTGCTTCCCGTACGTGGTTAACCAGCTTGCACTAATCTGCCAGGTATGGGGCTCCGATCGAAGTTTGCCACGACTACTATCGTTTCTTCTGTGCATCGTGTTGGTTTCCTGCGGCGTGGGCTTGGTTGTTCAGCACTTGGTCTCGCGTAAAGCCCCCCTAGATAGAGCCCCTCAAGGGGCCCTCAAGATAGAGGGGCTTTAGTCTCGCGGGCAGTCCAGCACCACCATGTGGCCGAGAGTGAACCTACACTAAGCAGCAGCTGACTAGGTGAGGCAAGTGCGCGGCGTGCACGCTGCCGGCCCAATATTATGCCGTGCACCATTACTGTCACGTTGAAAAGACAATCAAATAGCCAAAATGAGAAAGACTAGCCAAAAAGTAGCCAACCTGAGCCAAGGAGAGCAGAAGTAGCCAAAAGTAGCCACACGTGTGTGAAAACAACTGCGAAGTTCTTACTTAATTGAGAGAAGCCAAAAACATACTGGCGGAAATGTAAGTAAGTACAGCACGAACTCTTCAAAACGAAGATTTCTAAGATTGGAGTCTCGCAGAGTGTCGTCTGCTGCGGCGACCTAAACATGGCGGCTTGTGGTAGTTCGCATGAAGGGCGCTTGGGGCGCCCTTTTACGAAATGGGTCTATTGTTAACTTGAAAATTATTCCGTGCAGGGCGACTGCGTTTGTTGTGCTATCGAAAAAATGGCACTGTCTTCACGCATCTTGCGTGACTTTTCTTGAAGCGACTAGAAGTAACAAACTTGGCTACAAAAAAAAAAAAAAATGAGTACAGTATAGCATGAGTGCTCAAAATCACAGTTGCCGGGATTGAACCATAAATGGTAGTCACATTTGCAATCATTTCCTTGCGTACTGTGGAGCTCTGAGCAGTCAATATTCCTGAGTCGCCGCCCGTACCTGAGAAATGGCACAAGCAGTTCGCCGCATATCTGATATTGAATGTCAATGAGTGCTGAGCTCCCTGCATGCAGAGAGCTTTCGATTGTCCTGTTAATTTCCAATTACGGCTTAAAGTCGCGTTCAGAAATACATGGTCTGCAAAATGAGGCGTCATGCAACAATCTTTCCCGAGTCCCAACGAGGGTTGCCAGGTATAAAAGACATGGCTGATCCCTAAGTCATAGGAATCGGTATAACACGAAAGTGAAATGTGTTTTCACAGAAGTAGTGCTTATTGTGTTGTGATGTATGAGAGCTTGTACAATGTATATTCGTGTTTGGCAGCTATAGCACCGTTTGACATGGAGGCACCCTTGTTGACGGCATGTCTCTATATCGCGACGACTAACGCTCATGATCATGATTAAACCGTTGTGGTAGCTGACGGTTTGAACATATATTTGGACACAGCGAATCGTGAATCCCGCGTAAGGATGATATCAACAAGCTCATAATCAACACTAGTACCCGGTATGCACTTCTTCAAAGCGTCGTCAATTAAGGAGAGAAACGGCACGGTGTGCGCTTTCTAGTAATAGGTAGCCGACGCCTGTGCTCATGCATACATAACACACACTGCGCTTCAGCAACACGGGAGGTAGAGGTTCGTAGCCTGAGCCGCAAACGCGTGCGTCCCGCTGGCCTCTGTCTCGCAGGCGCTGCTCTCACTCCACCAAGGCACGACATTCGCCCGTCCAAATCGCGTCCTTTCTGCAACGCAAATTGCAGCAGTTTTGTTAGTCGGTGCACTCGCAATTGAAGCAGTCGGCGGCGGAGAAATCGCGTTGGTGCACGTGGAAGCTGCACTACTCCGATGAGCCGACGCACGCTAACACGAAGCCAAAGGCAAACAACGTAACTGCATCAAAGGTGCCTCGGCGACGCCAGCGCGGCCAGTCTAGCTCTCGGGTATCGAGATGCCTTAACCATGACCTCCGATATCGCGTGCAATCTCGGAGTAAGCGCTAGTAAGTGTTGATCGTGAAGCATTACTTCGTTTCACATCTCACAGACGGCGGCACCGCCCCGCTCCGCCCTCCGCGAAAGAGAGTGTGTGAAAGATATAAGGCTCGTTCGCGCCGCATCTAGCATCTCCCGAGTTAGCTTAGTCGGTAGGGCATCGGGCGCTTGCCGTCGCGGCCGCAACGTCGGGGGTTCAATTCCCAGCAGGGTATCATTTTCTTGGTTTTTTCTTTCTCACCCGTTGGCGTCCATTTTATCAACGTCATATCCGTGACTGATGTACTTGGTGGACCCCGGCATAAACTTTCGTGTTAAAAGTTAGAAAAATATAGCCAAGAAATCAGAAAAAGCTCGCTAACAAGTAGCCAACTTGAGCGAAGGACAGTAAAAGTAGCGTAAAGCAGCCACACGTGTGTGAAAACACATGCGAGGTTGTTATTCAAGTGTCTGTGACTTTTCGATCTGTGACTGAAGGTGTAAATCTAAATAAGTGCAGCAAAAACCCTTAAAAATCATAATTTTTGATATATAAGCGTAAATTGTTGACTTTACCAATCATTTCGTGCACGATGACGAAGTTTCTTGTGCTGTTGCAGAAATTACATTCGCTTCAAGCGGCTTGCGTGACTTTCTTAAAAGGGCTAGAAGTACCAGTAAGAATAAAAATGAGTACTGCATGAGTGTGCTCAAGATCACAGTTGCTGCGATTGAAGCATAAATTGTAGTCACTTCTGCAATCGTTTCTCGCGATGTCACAAATCCGAACGATTGATATTCTCGAGTAGCAGTCCGTATTTAATCCTAAGAAACGACATGAGCACTTCGTCAGATAACCTATTTCTAATGCCTATGAGTGCAGAGAAGTCCTGGGTGCGGAGCGCTTTCCGTTGGCCTATCGACTTCCAATTACAGTTTGAAGTCACTTTCGGCGATAGGTGGTATGCGAAGTGAGGCGCCATGCAACTGTTTTCCCCCAAGTCCCAACTACTTATTCAAAAGCCTTTTCTTTTGTGCAATGCCAGCGCCAGATTCGATTTTGGGAGCTGGAAGCACACTTTGGTCGCCATGTTTTGACGCCGCATACTCGAACGCCAGCGGCTGCGACGTCCCAAGATATTGATAATTTGGTTCAAATTGAGGAAACACGAAACTAGCCAAAGAGTAGCCAAGTAGCCAAGGCATATATTTTTTTCTGCCGCCACTGGTAGGGTGGCCGCTGGCCTAAAAAAAGTATCCAGGTTGGCGAAAAGTAGCCAAACCTGGCAACCCTGGTCCCAACCACGTGTCCAAAAAGGCTTTTATTTTGTGTAGTGCATCTGCCAAATTCAATCTTTGGAGCGGGAAACACGAGTTGGCTGCCATGTTCTGACATCACGTACTCGAACGCCGGCGGCGGCGACGTCACCAAATATTCATATTTTGGCTCAAATCGAGGGAATGAGAAAGTAGCCAAAAACAAGCCAAGTAGCCAAAACGTTCTTTTTGGCCACCACCGACCCAAACAAGTAGCCAAACCTGGCAACCCTGCCGCGCACATGTGTCTCAAGGGCGGCCAAGCACAGTGACGTCATAATGACGTCACAGACTTTTTCGATCTGTGACCTCATGATGACGTCCTATGGTGACGTCATCGCGTGATAGGGATATTTTTGCGTCACTCGTCCCCGACGCTGCCGACGCGGGGCGCCGACGGTCAATTTTCGCGTTTGATGAGACATCTAATGCTTTCATCTTAGTAATTGGGACAGGAAATAAAATTGCGTGGCACATGTATCTATGGGTTTGTCACCGAATTGGTGTCTACGGAAGGTTGGAGATTATGTAATGTAGAATATATATACCAAATTTTTAGGCAAACGCCAAAGGTGAGGCAGCCTATTTACACAGGGCACAGATAACACATGTGACAGTCGGGAAAAGTGTCTTTATTTATTTATTAATTTCTTTTAGAAATAATCTAAAATCCTTTTGTGAAAGTGAAGGTGACGCATTGGTGTCACCTTCACTTAAAAAAATAATAAAAAGAAATCGCAGCGAATAAGCAGGAAAGGATAAGTACAAAGACACAGTTCACAGGAACGCTTTACTGTGTGATGTTCACGACCTTTTATTCGAGGGGAGCAAGCAGTCTCAATGTCGCACCCACTTTTGAAGCTCTAAATAAACGTGGGGATGCAAATGAAGCGAAAAGCATGGAATATTGAAGGGCACTGGCGGCGAGTGCCTGTCTTTTCAAGTGTTCGTCAGTGTGTGTTAAGTTGCGCTGCTGGTTTATCAATCGCAGAAGCTGGGATAGGTAGAGGGTGAAAAAAAAAGAGTGGAAGGCACCGTGCAGCTGCGGACTGTTGTTGCAAAGCTTCGCCTCCGTCGTGCAAGAGGTCTGGCAGGCTCTTTCAGGACGTGGCAACCTTTTGAGAACGTTGTTTGTAAACAACGAGTCCTCACAGATCACTTTTTTGTGGATTTCAATGCGTGCAGGAACCTTGAAAATACAAGGGCAACATTGCTTTTCGTTTTTCTATTGAACAACGCTGCGCGGTGGTGCCAAGTTAACGCAACCGATCTTTTTTTTTTTTCTGGCGAATTTATTACGTTCCGTAATAACGTTTGCGCTGAAGGAGGGGTGGGGATGGGCGGGGGGGCATGAACAAAATATCAGCAACAATTGCCATTTGAAAGAAGGCGTTTCTCATATCTCATAAGTGGGTCATTTCTGAAGTGGATTTGGCGTTAGGATTCGAGAGACATATTTATCACTGGCCTCCACAATGAATAAAATAGGGACGCATATCCTGAAGTATAGAGTTTTTGTTCCGCGGATATGTGTCAACACAAGGTGAAAAAAAAAAAAATGCTTAAGACCGGTAACGTCTGTGTATCTTACCCGAACAAAGCGTTATTAATCACGATAGGTGACAAAATAATGCGAGCACTATTTAGCAATGTTACAGGAAGTCACAAAGTCATAACAAGTAGGGGGCGAAGACTGTAATGTGCGGGCCGCGTGTTTGAGATCCCTGCTCTATAGTTCCGGAATACTTGAAACTTAAAATGATGATGTGAAATGAAATGAACGACTCGTTGTGGCAGCGGAGCGATTTTCGCATGCGCGCATGTGGAGCCAAATGTGCTTATTTCTCAATGGCACAGGTGCGCGTAACTTTACTACGTGTTGCACAAAACTCTATAGAACTCTGTCCGCCGGGCCGTTGAGTCGCACGAACACTTGACGTCTTGCCAGAGTTTTTTGGTCCGCGGTGCCGAACCGGACGAAAGGTAGGGGGCGCGAAACAAAAAAAGCATTATACCAAGAAGAAAAATAAGAAAAAGGATTTGTAGAGCGGAACATCGGGAAACCCACTCGTCTCGTATAAATCACTCCACCGTTCAGTTTGTGCCCTCGCTGAGCTCTGCGAAAGTGCCGCCCTAGTGTCGTTTCGAGAACTTTCTGTGCCGGCGGTGTCTTTTTGCCACGTCCGCGCTTGGCTCCCGATTGGTGACGAGCGAAGGAATACAAAGTGCGCGAAAACAAGCGACACCAACAACGAAAAAAAAAAAAGTGGACCCGTCTGTTCTCGGCAGACGGTGGGGGCTTGCTTGGCCCCCTTTCTTTGTGAAGCCACCCCGTGAAGGTCAACGTGTGTTTTTCGGGGTGCGCGCCTCTTTTACGACACTCGCGTGGTGTGAGCGCGAGTGTTTTTGGATGACCTTGAATGAAGCGAGACGAACTTGAAAACGCGCTCTACTATGAATGCATGAAGAGGTTTCTCGCGCTTCGTCCTGACCTCGTGACTGTCATGGTCACGACCATCTTTTCATGATATGCGATACCTGTGTTTGTTTGTTTGTTTGTTTGTTTGTTTGTTTGTTTGTTTGCGGCCCAAAAGCACTTTGGCAATACGATATGAACGCCTCGCGCGCGTCATGTGCCGCATCCTCCTGAAACATTACAGATGGGCATTTCAACAAGCGAATCGATTGATGTAAATCTATGCGTGCTATGTTTTCTAGAAGTTATGTTTGCATTACGTTCGTACGCTTTTACCCATACGAGACTGTGTGCATGTTTTACCTATTACGAAGGCCTGAGCACTTGCGTAACAAGAGGGGGGAGGTGGGTATGCGGTTGGTGGTTCAACCCTACCGAAAATTTTCATTTTTGCGTGTATATATATATACGAACGCACGCGAACACGCGCACGAACATACCTAAAGGGTGGTTGAACCTCCTCCCCACCCCAGAAAAAAAATTTCTGGGCTGAGCTATAATTTATCGTCATCATCCTCCACAGCATCAACGAAGTGCGCGGCTCCTCACGTAACCCCTCAAGCTCTGATGATGATTATTATGAAGCTCTGATGATGATTATTATGATGATGATAATATATAGCCACACCTGATGGCTTTCGCCTTCGAATCATCTTAGGCGAGTCCATAAGAGACCCTGTGAGTTTTTTTTTTTTTTTTTTTCTCGTCTACAAAAGTTTGATTACTGCAAGTCTGTACTATTGATGCTGCACATATTGTGCCACATTGTGCGCCATATGGTGTGATGTTGTTTTTTTTTTGTTATTCTTATTATCATCATGTTTTCGTTCGTTTAGCACACGCTATAAGCGACAAGGAGCTGCCCGTGCACGTAAGGGCGACAACCCGCCACCCCTGCACCCCCCCCCCCCCTTTTTTTTTATTCATCCCGCTTGCGACTTGCGACTATCACCCTTTCAATATTCATCCCGCTAATAAAAAAAAAGGTATTTCCGTCAGCGACGACCCCGATCACCTCTACAGCATTTATTTTTTTTTTATCATCGTGGCGGTCGCTTCACTTTCGAATCAGAACGCACTCGTAAACAACCTTAATATACTTACCGCTTCGCGCTTACCGCTCGTATCGATCTCAAGGACACCGCACGACTTGCCACTATCACCCTTTCATTCATTCGAGATGTGCCCGAGCGATAAAGTACGTTCGCGTAAAAAGCACGAAACCGCATCACCGCGCGAACTCAATGAACTTTGTCGGTATCGCGTGGCGGCGCTGAAACGGATACCGAGCGAGCGGTCGTACGGAATTTTTAATTCGATCGAGTGGGACTGATTCGTATGCACAGCGAAGCGTAGGTCCAACTTAAGATATCGCGACACTTCGTCGTAGCCGCGGGGTATAGTGTCTCTGAAGAAACCATAGAACGGTTAAGAGTAGCCCTCATTTGCATGGGCGTCGATAGGGGGGTGCAAAAGGAGCACTTGCCCCCACCCCCTGCCCTCCAAGCCACGCCAGCACTTGCACCCCCCCCCCCCCATCTCCCGCCGCTATATGACACGGGTTTGCGTGATGCGACGTGGGATCCCAAGACAGGATCCTTCCGACGCCCACGCTTATTATTTATTTATTTATTTATTTATTATTTATTTATTTATTTATTTATTTATTTATTTATTTATTTATTTATTTGCACGTTCTGAAGCCCTGGTGTGTTATTGAAGGTATGGGTATTGTTACAGAACACTGGCAAACTAGAGAACGACATTAATTTAAACAAACAAAATGAAATAAAAAGCGCCGTACTGTTCATTAGTTTCTAGGAATAAAATTAAAGGAAGAGAACTAATAGACCCAGGCAGATAATTACAATTTTTCTATTTGAGTTTAAGTCCTCAATTTAAGTTGCGTGCTCTTTGCAAGCATCCAGGTTCTTGCTCCGTAGGTAAGTACCGGTAAGATGCAGCTGCTATATACCATCCTCTTGAGGGATAGTAGTAAACTACCATTCATGATTTCAGAATGCATGCCAAATGCAATCCACCCTATATTCTTATTGTTATAGTTACAGCAGTCTCGTGGTTCGGCTCCGCGGTCACTACCTGTCCTGAGTAGACGTATTCCTTTACCCCTTCCAGGGCCTCGCGACTCATCGCAAAGCGTTGTTCCCTTCCGATATTGTTGAGCATTGCTTTAGCTTTCTGCATATTAAAGAAATTAATTATGCAGTGCAAAAAAAATTCACGATTCGGTGCGTCGACGATCAGAGAGCGGTTGCAAGCCTAGGGGTGAAAGTCTTGTGGAGCAAACAGCACTTTCAAGCCTATCTTACAACCGCTCTCGGATCGGAGTTCTACCACAGAGCAACGCCAGTGCTCGAAATTGCCTTGAAAAAAAAAAAAAAAAACACTATGTGAATGTTACGTAGTGCGAGGAGCAGAGTTGCCAGATTCTACCGAGCTAACAAGCAAATATTCATCACAATATAAGCCCAGAAGAAGCGGAAATTTAATGAATTTCCCCATTCTTGAAAATATTTTTAATTATAGTAAAAAATGTCACTCAAATACGATGGGGATTGGAAAAAGTCGCCTTAATTATTTTGTACAGCCGAAATATGCGCAACTATGAACGAAAGCACATATTTACTTTACAGATTGCCTCCAGGGTAATTCAGTTGAATGCACGTTTGCCAGTGCATGATTAGTGTCACTTGCTGATTCCCCATCGTATGTTTGACTTCAGCACTCAACTACTCCACGTCATCGACAAACGCGCTATTAGTGAACGACAGACGCGCTATTGATGAACTAGATGGTCACTAAAATAATAATAATAATATCTGGGGTTTAACGTCCCAAAACCAAGATATGATTATGAGAGACGCCGTAGTGGAGGGCTCCGGAAATTTCGACCACCTGGGGTTCTTTAACGTGC
Organism: Rhipicephalus sanguineus; assembly: GCF_013339695.2. NCBI lineage: Eukaryota > Metazoa > Arthropoda > Arachnida > Ixodida > Ixodidae > Rhipicephalus > Rhipicephalus sanguineus. Next base: position 45,488,194 of record NC_051184.2, on the reverse strand, counting down.
ACCTAAATCTATAGGTACACGGGCCTCAAACATTTTCGCCTCCATTGAAAATACAGCCGCCGCGGCCGAGATTCGATCCCGCGACCTTCGGGTCAGCACTCGAGCACAGTAACCGCTAGACCACCGTGGCGGAGCGATCACTAAAATAACATTTGTTGGGAAAATGCAAATAAGCCCCCCTCTCCCCCCCCCCCCCCAAAAAAAAAAAAACCGCAACAAGCGACTGAAAAATTCTACAAGCGACTCGGCGGGAAAAGAAACCTAAATCCGCTTATAAGCGGAACTGTCAACTGTGGTCAGGAGTGTCATTAGCACATGTAATACTGCGTGGAAAAAGCGTAGAATCACACCGGGCGTCAAGATATGTAATTTGCGCGACGAGTTTTTGGTTTAAAGGCCGATCAATTACAACGCGCACAGGCATAATTAACTGTCATTATCAACAAGAGCATCAACAACGTGTGCAGGGGCGCGTGCTGCCTGTAAAGAACAGAGACCGACGGCATCGTAGCAAAAGTTCATCGCCCTGGCCTCGCCACCATCGAAGTTGTCACCGAAGGGAATATCTAGTAGATGGGCAGACATACCGTTGGCTGCTCCGAGGGCTGGGCTGACAGGATGCGATTCTCCTTTCTTTGTGGTCATCCTAGCCTTGCGAACCTCGGGCCGTCGTCCTGAAGGGCAAGGGCAGACCAGAGCCGAAGTCATCGTAAGGGGCTCCCGCCTCGCGAACCTCCAGGCGACGGACGCTGCCTCATCAATCCATGAGTCACCGTCTTGGTCTCAGTTCAAGCCGGAGTCGTAGGGGAGTTCGGAGCTAGCCCTTGCACAGTAAAGACGTCTATGACCACGGGTCCTCGTTATTTACATTTTTTGGTGCCGTGAAACCCGGGAGTGGTCAGTCCGGGACTACCATGACTTCAGCCGAGCGTCTTCAGAAGGTGCGTGGAACTGTCAGGGCCAGCGTCTCACGAAATATTACGCTCCTGACAGGACTACTGCAGAACCCCGACACCGATGCGCGCGAGGTCAACAGGCAAGTCGCCGTTTTGAAGAGCAAGGAAGCTGAACTCCGCCAGTTGGATAAGAAGATCATCGACGTTATTGTTGACGAGGCAGTTGAAAAGGAACTCGAAGATGCTGCAGACTACCATGAGAAGGTATTGCAAGCTATCGCTGATGGGCAGTATTTCCTGTCTGACCGCGAACAGTCTGTTCATCTACGTGACACGTGCTACCCGCCTTTTGCTTATGTCAGACGTGACAGCGGAAACTACAACCGAGCTGGTTTGTGTAAAATCGCCGACGACTGTGACAGCATTTCCGAAGGCATGCAAAGAGACATGCCAAGTTTCGAAGGCACCGATTCCAACCACGAAAGCGGATTGTCTGCGAGTCCAGAAAATGATGAGAGTGTTTCGATCGAAGTGGAAGGGAATAACACCGAATCGGCCGTGATGACCTGCAGAAACATGGAGCCGCCGAGAGAGGATCCAACGATCGAGGTCTCATTTGGCGGTGGTGAAGCGGCAACGACGTGCGTGATAGATGAACTTCCTGAGCAATCGCTTGACTCTGTTGATCCAGCACAGCTGTTAGACTACAGGACAGACATGTCCGAAGAAGTTGAACATTTTGGCAGCATTTTGAAGTACATTGTAGAACCACGAGAAGAAGATCAACCGATGACTGATGTCGAAGGCAGCCCAGCGGTAAATCAAACAAATGGTGGAAGCAGTGCTGTGAAGGTCAAGGACGAAGATGAACAGGGGGCTGTCAGCGACCAACTGAGGAAGCGTGCAAGTGAGGAACCTGCCGACCGCCTTCCCACCAGCAACGATGGCTCCTTCGATCTCTTTGGCGGGGAAGCTAGCAGTCCTACTGCGTTCCCTGTGGTGTCTTCGTCGCTGGATGCACAGCCTGGACGTCAGGAATTTGTTCCGCTCAACTTCGAGGAACTGGACGATATTCTGACCAAACAAGGGGATGTTCACCTAAAAAAGGAAGTGAAAGCGCTGCTTCTGCCTCCGGAAGTGAAGTACAGTGCTCTGCAGACGTCGCCGAAGCGAACCCGTCATCACGAGAGCCGAGTGCGCAAGCGCATCAACCGGTTTGTTCCCAGGCAGCAGAAGGAGAGCCAGGCACAGAAACTCGCCACTGATGTGATGAGCCTATCGGAAGAAAATGCGTCCATGCCGGCATCCGTCTCCGAATTCGGGATGTCGCACAGTTCGTGCCACAGAAACAAAGATCGCCGCAGATGTCCAGGCACTTCGTGGAGGACACAACGCCATTACGCTGCGGTAAAGCGTGGGCAGGAGAACCTGAATGTGGAGCACACCACCAGTGCCGTGCCAGGATGGAAACGACGGAGATTGAAGCGCGCACATCGTTTTCATGCCGCATCGGCGCGCTACCGCCCAGACCAAGCTTCAACGCATATTTATGTTGGAGACGCGGGAATGGGGCAAGACGAAGACATATCTTCGAGTGACATCGCTACATTCCGGGCGAGATGCAATGGACAGAACTCGTTTCGTTCGTCTTGAACCGGACCACGTTCTGAAGCCCTCTACTTAGGTTGTGCATGTTGTCAGAAACGAAACGACCTATGTCACGTTGGTCCCGTCCCCTCGGAGGATGTTGAAAATAAAAAAGTGGGGCATGGGCTCGGGGAGAGGCGCGAGAGACAGTAAGGAAAGAGAAGAACGAAGGGGAGTTCGGAGCTAGCCCTTGCACAGTAAAGACGTCTATGACCACGGGTCCTCGTTATTTACACTGCCTTACGGACCCGTAGTGGGTACGTCGCCAACTCGCAAAAGGAAGAAATATGTCGTAGTGGGCACTTCGCAACTGTTTCTGGAGTAGGCATTAGTTGAAAGGGCCGATTTACAGGCGCCCTGACGTTCCTTTCCTTGTGGCACGGTTTAGGTGCCCACCGAGCCAGACTAGCGATTGAGAAGGCGTTGCGAACAGGGTCCGATTACGCTACTGCGTTCTGAGAAACTGCTTTTCTTTGAAGCTCGATACAGTCAAGTCACTGGGACTCTATAATTATTTCAATTAATTGGGAATTCCGTTGTCCTAGGTTTGTAGAAGAATAGTGGTTCGGACTAGCTGGTTTTCCTCTTTTTTTTTTTCTTTTTTAAACGGCGTGCGAAGGAGGACTGTAAGGACACAGAGACGACGAAGGCGACGCACAGGCTTTATTGCGAGTGAAATGGCTGTGTATTTCGGCATTGACTCATTTGACTTGCAACGAATGATTCAAGACCTCGTTCGTTTAGTTTATTGGGCCGTAATAGTTATTCAAATTTGCCTGCCTCACTTGGTCATTGGCCATCAGTTAACATGCAACGCGTGGCTTGACGTCATCACCATCGAGTTTAAAAGCGTTCAAACGCCTTAAAGAGCGAGTGGCTTCAAAGTGAAGCAAGAAAACATAACTAGCCTTTTACCTCTGGCTTAACATATTCCTTTTGCAGGCAACTGTACAAAACGCTCAGGTGAAATCGCCACTCCGGTCACGCCCAGTGCCGATACGCCTAAAGCCACCTGTGTGGCTCCACAGGTCACGTTTCAAACCTTTGAAACTTTCAAGCATTTTAAACGCATAAAATGGTGATTGGCTTTAAAACGAGAAAGAAAATGTGCTCATCCTTGTACCCATGTCACCTCATATTGCAGGGAACTGTGCAAACACGCAGCTAAAATCGTCACTCCGATCACGCCTTATAACAGGTCACGTTTCAAACCTTTCAAGCTTGGTCCGAAGTCACCGCTGCAGCAGAGAGTGCGTAAACAGGGCACTCACTGTTTTATGACCACTATAAAGAGTATGTATAGTCGCCAATTTTTTTAACCTGAACGCGCGAGCATCGACCGCCAAGTTGATAAGCGCCGTACAACGGAGTGCAGCGGCGAAATGAACGAGAATACGCGCATGCGCGCAATGAGCAGTCTTGGACAGCTGCCGTCAGCGGAAAAGCCTAGCAGACGGCAGTTGCCCACGACTGCTCATAGCGCGCATGCGCGTATTCTCGTTCATTTCGCCACTGCGCTCCGTTGTAAGGCGCTTATCAACTCGGCGGTCGACGCTCGCGCGTTCAGGTTAAAAAAATGGGCGACTGTACTTTTGCATGTCCGTGAAAAGAAATTCAGCGGCTCAGAAAAAAGAAATTTCCTTAGTGCACTTGGCAAAAACGGGGTACGATATAGGCAAGTACTGCACATGTAGGCGTGCATGCGCAGAGTTGCCCCTTACAGGGGTGGGGCATCAGGAGAACCCCCTCCCCCGTGCGCACGCGTATACGTCCGCACAGACATACAGCAACGGACCACGAACAGTATGCGATGTAGTACTCGCAGTTGGGCTAGCTAGTTTCTACTTAGTATAAATAATAAACCAGGCTCCAAAATCGCGATTATGCAGATACACAAAGGAACACACGGACAGGACGGGCGCTAATTACAGCTGTTTATTTCTTTAAGCCTATACTGACATATAAATGCACTTTTCGTAAACGCATGAACAACGTGCGGGTACCTTGTCTTGTTAACATGATTAGATCCTTAGATCGAGTTTTCGAGATGAAGGCCAAGACGCAGCCGAGGGGGGGGGGGGGGGGGTGTCATGACACCTTCCCCTCCCAAAAAGAAAGTTTTATTTTGCATGTGTGCATGCGAACGCACACATACACACGCACGAACATACACAAAGTGTGACTGAACCCCTCCCCCTCCCCCGCCAAAAAAAATTTTTTTTGGCTGCACCCCTGATGAAGGCACACGCAAGTTGGGCATGCGTTTAGGGAAAGTGTATTTACAAGCCAGTATTCTTCAATAAATAAACAGTTGTAAATGAGCGCCCGTTCTGTGTATGTGTTCCTTTGTGTTCCTGCGTGGTCGTGTTTTTGGCGCCAAGTTTACTATTGATGATAAGTATACAAAGCACGACCGCACCTTCGAGCGAACGGAAATTGCAGGAAAGAAAAACAGAGACACGAGGACCGGCGCGTCCGTGACGAGGAAGGCTTGTGAAAACTCGCTACTGCGCATGCAGAAGTGATCCAGAGCGGCGGCATGCAATGGCTATAAGTTTAGAAGGATCAAGGTAAGTCATCCCGATCATCGCAATAGCTTACGCCGTGTTCTGCGAATTGACATTCATGATGGCGTGATAGATCCGAGACCTTCTTCGGTGGACACTAAGTACACCCTCACGGATTCAGGTCACGTTGCAAATGTATGTGTGTGTGTTGCAGCGAACGCGATAGTTCGATCGCCGTTCGAATTGACTGACTCACTATTAGTCACGATTATTTAATTACCCCGTACATAGGTGTGTGTGTGTGTGTGTGTGTGTGTGTGTGTGTGTGTGTGTGTGTGTGTGTGTGTGTGTGTGTGTGTGTGTGTGTGTGTGTGTGTGTGTGTGTGTGTGTGTGTGTTTAACAAATCCAGTTATTATATTCAATTCGAACAATTCAGTTGAATAGGATGGGAAGTATTAGCAAATTCAAATTTTTATGAAGAACTTTGTCCACTACGGTGTTGGTAATGGTGCTCGTCTGCTGACCCGAAAGTCGCTGGTTCGATCCCTTCTGCAGCTGTCTCATTTCCACTGAGGCGAAATGCTAGAGGCCCATGTACTGTGCGATGACACGTCACTTGCGTGCGTGATTTAGCAAGAAAAAAAAGTTGAACGGAAAGGCGATAAAATAATTTCATACCACCATCCAGAAGTGGCATAAAAAAGACAAGTGAACCAAGCTACGCGTTTGCCATGCAGTCAGGATTCTCCAGCGCAAGCCGTTATCATTTTTAATTAATTACCATCAAGTCGATTGAACTGCCAATTAGTTCCAATAGCTTCACATATGCTTCTGGTGAACAATTGTAAGTCGATAACGCGCAACATAATGACACGAACTTGATGACGTGATGAAAAGAAAACCCACGACATGAAGGCCGCTGTACATTTGGGTTGAAACAGCTGTTCACTCTCTGAAAAGGTTACTATGAAATGTGATTCTGTTCGCCTCCGGCACTATGCGGTTCATATTCGACTTGGGTCTCGAAAGTGGAGATTTGCAAGATCCGTACGCCTGCGACGGCGGACGCAACCGCGGAAGGTGTAGCAACGTAATCTCACTGCACTGCTATTTAAACACCGGTACTTGATATAGTTGGTAGAAAGGCATAATTTTAAATGAAACTGCAACCAATGCACAAGACTACGAAAAAAATTATCCCCAAACACGGCGCCTCTTTTTCGTGTTACTTATTCTGTTCGGTCTTGGACATTGCTTTGACTGCAGGGCCACTGCATAATGAGCTGGCGTTTAAATTACGTAATACTGCGCAGTCGTACCATAATTACGGCAGAAGCGGCCCCAGAGGGCGGCAGCCCGTTAAGAATTGACGCCTCCCCCCACCTCCCCCGAAGAACAAACGGTCAAAGCAAAAGGCATTTGTTTCACGCCATGCCTGCCGCCTCTCACCCCCCTCCCAGCCCCTCCGAAAGAACTCACTTGTCACGGGTGCTTCCCAGTAAAAAAATTTGCCGCGTACCTGCGTGCTTCGCTGCAAATGTCGTCGAAAGACGATAGTCGTCTGCCGGCCGTATTACATGAGTCCTCCTCCTCTATCTTGAATCGCCGCATCTGGCTCATAGCGTCGCATTTGCAGCGCAGCCCAAAAACACTAGCATTTTCCACGCAGCCTAACAAACACTAGGGTCTTTAGAATTACGTATCTATGTATTTTCTAGTAAAGGAACACACCACCTAATACTTATGTATTGATGTTGCGCCTCAGATATGCGTAACATTTGCTTTTCGATCGACAATGTTCACAAGTATGAACGGCGCGCTACCAGTTCAAGATGGCTGGGCGTTACGCAAGTGGTTCAACTTTGGCCGGGTGGCTGAATCGATCTCCCTTTGAGCTTGGCGGCCTTCTGCAAGGGGCGTAACTCAATAGCGTTCTCGGCGCTGTCGGCGCCAGCGTCGGCGGAGCGTTTGAATTTCGCGTCCTATGGGAGGTATACGAAGAAACCGACCCTTGGCTGAATGGCTGAATCGGGTGACAGACAGACAAACAGAAAGACAGACAGACCAAAATTTCTGCGTTTAAGTTCCCCAAGAAAGACTATCGTCTTTAAAAATAGTTGCGCCGCACCTGATTACGGGGCGCGTCACAGCAGTGCATAACGCTTAGCACGGCTCGATTTACTGTGCGGCATGCGTTATCAATTAGTATGTGTGGAGAGAATCGAAAAGTGGCAACATTACGCGAGAATTGCATCACTTTTGTCTGTCGCCGTGCGTAGACTTCTCGGACCCAACCAGAAGCGTGTCTGCTTGCCGACGCTCTCAAATTTTCCAAGCGTCGAATTTCACAAGATGTGAAAGAACCGGGATGACAAATGAGATATAGAGCTTCGTCAGGCCATGGCGTCATAGAGATAGCTGCCGTTGCGTATACGCACTAAATAGAGATACGCCCAAATGGGAGTAGGAAACGCATTCCCGAATGAGACTTTTCATGTACTCAATTCAAGAGGAGTTCTATAATTGACTTCATGTTACGTCTCATTTCTTGGTAGAGCCTTTAGGGGAACTTCTATGGAGAGAGAGAGAAGGGGAGGGGAGGGGGATGTGCACATTACTTCATTCCTCAAAAATACGCCCTTCGGTCACAGTGGATATTACTTTATTTGTTGAAGTAATGTAAATGTGAGTAATTCATATGTGTTTAATACGAAGTGTAAGTATCACCTCATTTCTCATTAATGTTTTTTTCCTTGGCTTCATTATCTGTTGGTTTTCATTAAATTTCTTGAAGTGGTTTCTCAAACGCCACAGATTAAATAAGTGCTATTTAATTTCGAGAGTTTCACGTTTCTTTCTTTCTTTCTTTCTTTCTTTCTTTCTTTCTTTCTTTCTTTCTTTCTTTCTTTCTTTCTTTCTTTCTTTCTTATATGTCCTTATGATTATCTTCGTTGTGGTCATTCCTTCTTTTTCTCGCCGAGTAAAAAAGGCTATTAACGTCGTTTCTCTTTCATTCCGCCTATGAGCATGCACGCTGGCAACGTCACAGGCTTCTCGTTTACAAACTTGAAGCTGGTATGCGACAAAAAACCAGCAGACGTTTGGCTGTTGTATTGTCGAGAATGAAATCCCGGTGTTTTAAATGCCCTAAACTACGACGACGCGCCGTAGGGGTGTGGGAATGGAGGTGTGTCGCGTATATGCTGGTATACATGTAATCTTCTATTTTTGATTGTATCTTCTTGCCCGTGTTTGTATTTGCCCTACACGTATAACCTGTATATATTATATGTCCATGTATTTGCCATTTCTTCATGACTAACTTCATGTACCACCCTGCTAAAACCACCAAATAGTGATTGCAGTACCTGTAAATAAATAAATAAAAATAATAAATTAGACCGCGTGGGGTTCCTTACGCTGCACATACGCTCCATCTAAACTGTAAATCATTTCCTCATACATATTATCCTTTCTTTTATATATGCAATGTTCATTGTCATTAAATATAGCATGATCGTGCACATCAAAAATATAATATCAGTTGCAACCTTTAGCAATGGCGCTGTACAGCCCCCAGAACGAAGTGTATACAGCAAAATAAATAATAATAAAGTGAACAAGAACTTAATGATGCTCATGCATGGTGCTTGCGCAAGAGTGGAACAGCAGAACAAGCCCCGTACTACCTGTGCGCAAAACATTGGTAGCTCGAGAAGTCATGAAGCGCTTCGAGCATTTGGTTTGGCTACAACTGCATCACTGTATCTTGATTACTTCAACCTCCCACCCCCTTTCCTACGTGCATGGCCACGTCTCCTAATCCATGCCTAATGGACAATTGGAATAATGGAATTTTTGTTTTAAGGAAGAAAATAATTTTTGAAGTTCCCCATTGACGGCTATCTTCCCATTTGGTCATACGGCAGCTTCCTCGTTGAAGTGAAATTCAAAAATTATTTCCTTCCTTAAAACAAAAATGGTAGTGATAAAACTTGCCATATAAGAAGAACTATTTATTTGCTTTCGATTGAGGTATAAAGTTGATTTTTAATTGGAGCACCACGTGATGTAAATTGCGTCTCAATGTGGACCAAAATTATGATTTTCTCAAATTTGCAATTTTTTCTCGTAAAATTTAAAAACAGTAGTGTTCTGAAAATATTTTTAACGCAACATATACCTTCTGTAGAGTAAGTATTCATTACTCAGATATTCATGCATGGTGCAAACATTACAAGGGAAAAAATGCAAACAAAGGACATATTGGCAAATTTTCTGGAGGTGTTTATGGCAGAAAAACTGCAGTAATATTATTGAGCTTCGAACACATTACACAAACGCTTTTGCTTAGTAAGCAATCCAAATTTGGCATTTAAGCAAGCAACGATACTCTCAGAATAATTTTTCTGACAAGCCACGCTCAGACGACATTCTGCGAAATTCGGTAGGCTCCCACGTGACCAAAAATTTTTTTTCTGTCCGAAATATTCTAGCAATTTGCTGTTTTCAATGCAAGAAATCAGCACGATGTTTTTTCGAGAACGTTTGAGATAGTCGCCAGAATGGCTGGGGCGTTTGGCGTGGAATGAACCTGATCCTTTCCCATTTTTTGGTCGTCGAAACATTTATCGCAGTTAACGTCAGGTGGCGGCACCTGATCAGCTGCTGCCAACGTTAGCTGCTGGCTGCTGCTTCTGGCTGCTTCCACTTTCGATTAATATTACTCTAACGAAATATTTGTGGCGCAGACTGAAAACGAAGAAGAAAAAAAAGATGAGAAGACAGGAGAGGGTGCCATTAACCAACTCGCCCAACGTTACACTCTGCCAATGTCCCTGTATTTTGGGTTTTAGCTGGTATCAAAGCTTGACGCTAGATGGCAAGCCATGTTAGGGCGTGTTCGATTACACACTTGTAATTTTACGTTATGTACTGTTTATTTTCGCGTGGTTTGCATGTTATAATTATGATCGCGCAAGATAACACTTGTCACAGTTTCTTGCCTGGTTTGCACCAACAAAAATTGCAAGCCAATCTTGAAGGCCATGCTTTTTCATGAAACCGACGTCAAAAGCAGTGAAGTGACGTCATAGTGGTCATACTAGTGCATTATGTAAACTACATATTTTTTTAAATTAGGCAGGTAGTTTTGCAGAGTCTCAACAAAAATAAAGCGAAGTCAATGAGATATTTTTGCGATGTACGGCAAAAAACAATCTGCAACGGCTTTGTCAATTTATTATGTCGTAATCTTTGAGGCTATGCTTTTGCGCATAGCATTTGCCGAAAGTACTTTTAGGCGCCAAAAACACGTCATGACTTAGTCGATTAGAGCTAGAGCTTCGTCTGTGGCTTTGCGTCCTGCTACGCGCACATTAGAACGCACCCCCGTTCATAGTAGCAAGTTTGCGATTACATTGTGCGGCGTAGTGACTGCGAAAAACTTCAAAATGACTTCCACGGACTTTTACCTGCGTTATTACGTCGGTCACAAGGGCAAATTCGGCCACGAATTCCTCGAGTTTGAGTTTCGGCCAGATGGTACGTACCACTCGCTCTAAAATAAACCCACATCGAAGGCGTCATGCCCGCGGCTTGGAGGCATCGCTTGTTGCTGCCCATGTGCGCAGTGATCGCATTTCTGTGTTATTGTTCTAATAGTATACCGTTAGTTACGTTGCTTATTGGTCGTTGGGGTTCGCGCACATTTCCTTTTACCGAAATGGAACTTCTGTAACGAGTGAACACGATTGAATCGCTACTGTTCTGTCGGTACATGAATGCCTTCACAGCGTTCGATCAAAGTGTTGTGTCTGATGGTTTTATTAGCCCTACGAATTCTATTTCCAGCCACGGCAGGCGCATTTTAAGGGGAGCGAAGGGAAAATACGCACGCGTACGTAGTTTTAGGTGCGCGTTAAATAACTCCAGGTGGTCAGAATTAATCGGGAATCCGTCACCACGGCGTGTCTCATAATATCGTTGTTTTAGCACGCGCAGTTCGACTGTTCCAATTCAATTGAAGCTTTTCAGTCTCATACATTTGGTCCGTTCTATACAGCAATATTGAAAGGCGTTGTTTTAATTCGAAGCTTCCGTGGGAAAGCGCAATATCGGTTTCTGACGCGCTCATTCAATCCTCTGTGCTGAAACGCCAGGGTTCTGACTGGTCGGGTTTCAGATCGTTGCGAGTCTATAACTTTGAAATTTTAACCGGCTTGTATACCTTGCATCTAGTACTACCCTGTTTTTACAAAACTACTTGGTGTTCTAGGCAAACTGCGGTACGCGAACAACTCGAACTACAAGAACGACACCATGATCCGGAAAGAGGCAAGTTTGCCCTCTTCACTCATCTTTATTTAGCACTCCCGCATGCATTTCCACTACATCTTATTTTTCTACATGTGCATGTGACGGTAAAGCGTTAGCACAAAGGCAAATGCAGTGTTGTAATCATTGCTAATGTTAGTACATAGAGTGTTGTAATCATAGCTAATGCATAGGACATAGCGTTTTTTTTTTTAAAGAATGAAGAGTGGTGCTATGGCATTGTAAATTTGGGTTTGCCGATTGAGATAGTTTCCTGGGAACCGGCACATTTTGACAGCATGGTCCGTAGCGTGTCTTGCATCTGTTACAATAGTTCAATTTGTAAGTGTCTAAGCAATACTTGGCTTTATCTTAGGAGTACAGTGAACCGGGTTAGTTAGTACTTCGTCATTTTGCTACAGCACAACAAAAACGGCAAAAAAGCTAAGGCACACAGACGATGAGTCTGGTCGTTTGTGTGCCTTACATTTCCCATCGTCTTTGTCACGCTGTAACGAAATAAAAACGATCTTCGTTAAAAGTGTTACATTCAGATGTACGGTACTTGGCGATTGAAACATGATACTCCTGGCGAACCAAGATTATGTACAACACTACCAGGTCTGATTGTCTGTAGTGCATGGTGTGTTAAATTTAGTGATGGGGTGACTGAACAGACGCTTCACGGTACCTTTGGAGTGATGGCTGTTATGTCTTCACTCCCTCAGTTGTTTTGATGTCTGCCATGAGGTGCATGTGTACAGGTGCACAATCTTGTGCACATTCTGCGATAGTTCTATTGCGCCGCACGAGATTGGTTGATGGTCGTCCGACCGTCAGACGTGAGAATAGCAACCGGAAAAGGCAGTGCTGTCGATCCTTTTGGCAAAGAACAGGCACTGAACGGACGGAGACACCTTTCTGCCTGGTAGAACGGATATAGAATGGCCTCTGGGACTTGGGATTGCATCGAAACGTGGGCACTTGGGCCGGAGAATCGAATCAGCCTGCTTTGTATGTTAATGCATTCCCGCGTCGATATTTTGCAAGAATGGCAATCCGGCACCCCACCAAACGGTTTGTGAAATTGCAACACCACCTGGTGCCCAATCAAGACATTAACAAAAATAGATTGTTAAAGACATCATACACTTCAATTTCAAGCTTTAAAAAAACGATGCCCCCCAATATTGACATTTAGTCATAATAATACTACATTTCTTCATGCGTTGTAAACATTTCTCAATTCCCTCAGCAGATGATCAAAACACGACGCATTCTTCCGGGGCACTTGCCCTTCGTCTGCTGGCTGTTTGCTCTCTCTTGTGACGTTGCGTTCCGTTCTGTCACAGAATGTTTACAAGATTGCACCCCAGGAAGTCTAAAGTTCTTTGTTGGAACATAGTAATATAGAGATAGGACTGTGGTGCTGTACAGAGGTTAGGGTGCCTGCATCTGGGGATAGCGTTTTTACTTCTATGCCAGTGAGACGATTGTGATTCATGGTGACACTTTGAATGCAGGCCTACGTGCACAAGTGTGTCATGGAAGAGCTGAAGCGCATCATCGACGACTCTGAAATCATGCGTGAAGATGATGGAATGTGGCCCCACCCAGACCGCATTGGACGACAGGTACGTGTTCTGCGAGAAGACTTGTTCGGGCTAGCTTGTTTATAACTGTATAGATTGCTAAGAATCCATGCGAACGAGATGAGGATAAAAGGCGAGTAAAAAATGGTTTTAGACGTTAACTATTCAGTGCCTATGAGATTTTTTTTGTGGCGCGGAGTCATCGACTTTTTAAAGGTATGTTAAACAGAAAGGGTAAATCAGAAAGTGTTCTTTGAAAGCTCCATTCTCTTTAGCTTTGAGGTAGGCTGATTACTTTAAAAATAGTAAGCATAAAGCTCAGCTTCTTTTTTTTTTTTTTTAATTTTGCAGTAAAACTTCTTTGTAATTGAGCCACTGTGGCCCATTAAGATATTCTTGATTCTTGCTGAGTTCTGTCTTTAGCTATTTTAGAATAAAATATAGTTCATATTAATTGAGAAAAAGAAAATGAGTTAGGTCTGAGCGGGTGCTGTCGAAATTGATGACGGTACAGCGAGCTGCCACAGGTATGTCGGGGTGGTTGGTGCAAGAGCGCAGTCATTTGTCAACCCTTGGTTTTTTTTTTTTTTTTGACTAAATGGTCCATGATAGAAATTCAGTGCTTTCTGCGAAAGATTGGCATGTCCTTCATGCATCCACTATCCCGTAGCGCTGCTGAGGCCGATGCTGTGGCTGCTGTATACGATTGTGTGCGCCGTAAAGATCAGATGTGTATCTGCTGACCAGTTGCGCTTGAATTGCCCGTCAGGGATCAAATTCGGAATAGAAGTAAAGAAAGTCTTCATCCATAGAAATACAGTCAAAACCAAATATATCAAAATCAAAAGAGATCGCGACATAGTTGTAAATGTCAACCATTTGAAAGTTTGAAATAGTACTATAGTCGGGTACAACTTTAGAAAAAAGCGGCATTTGCACCTCAAAGGCGGATGCACACGCGCTTCCATCAATGGGCGCGCGCTCTAGACTGACGTCACGAGCCGGACGGCCGGTGCCTCCGCTCAAGGAGAAGAAGCGGGACTATTTCTTTGCCGCGGAGGCAATCGGCTGCCGCGCTTCGGTCATATGGGCGGGGCCTCTCCTTTTTTCTAAAGTTGTACCCGACTATAGGTATAACAATAACAGAGAGCTGAGCTAGTTGGTACCTATTCATGCTAAAAGACTGGGTGTGCAAACACGGACACATGAGAAAATTCAAGACACCACAAATGCCGACTAAGAACTACAAAGGCGCACAGCGACGGAAAAGAAAGTAGGCACAAAAACTTATCTGCGGATGCCCAGGCAATAGATGATACCTATTAATCCGACATGCCCCATGGGGGTCTACGTGAGAGATAACTGTTAAGGCATTTGGTTTCTTCCTTATGCTAGTCAATGAACTGCTGGCTCATGCATGCACTACCACTACTATCGATATGCCATTCCTTAACTGCACATTCATAGACTCTCGGCATTTAAACGACACTTCCTTGAAATGTAAAAATTGCAAATTTACCAGTTTGTTTCTCCAACGCTGCATCTAAGGTGCAAGAGCTCACTTGTCTATTTTTTCATCCATACCTACTTGAGGAACCCGTATGTCGGAGCAGTAGGTTTTAGTGTTCTTGGAAATGCATGGCAGTCCTTTTTCCGATATCGAAGGGCCACAGTTAGTCTGCTTCACTGCAGTTGCTCTCAGTTATTAGTATTCATCATTGCAATACATGGCTGTATAGCGGGGAATCTTATTAAAACAAATTTGCCATTATGGAACGCAGATCGTTGCTGCACGAGCCGTTCATGTTCTGAGGCACACACCTTGCTAGTTTTATCTCCTTGTTTGCCCTTAGAACGACAGAAAGTTGAACTAGTTGGTATGGATGCGTGATAACAGAAGGGGAGCGTGCAGACATGGACAGAAGAGAAGAGATCAAGATAACGCAAATGCTGATTTCAAGGGGTGTTTGTGTTGTCCTGATCTTTTCTCTTGTGTCTGTGACTGCACGCCTACCTTCTTGTATCGTGCTTTGCACTGCCATTAAGGTTATTTGCCTTGGACAATGACTTTTGCAAAAACAGTGCCGTTTCGTCTGCGTGAATATACCTTATGAGAAACGTGATTGCGGGACAGTTGGGAGAAGAGCACTTGAATGGCCACAGCGTTAAATGGGTGTTCAACATACGTGTAGTGCACTGTTATACTTTTGCGTCCTATTTCAAGGGGATGTTACAGCTGCAAAGTATAGCCAATTTTGTGTGTACTGGTTCCACATACCGAGATTTTACCACATACAGATGAGACGAGCACAAACTGTAGCCTTTCGACAAGATCGGTTTGGCTAGAATTGGATTAACGAGGCTTATAGTTAATTAGAACCTAAGAAGGTAAGCTCAGCCTACACCCATTGCTGCCTCTCCCTCAGAGAAGTTTTAGGTCGGAAACTTAAGCGTCCAGGTAAATTTCGTCGGGGATTCTGACATTGGTGCTCAGCCAGATGGTAATGCTCTAGGTATTAATAATGAACCTTTGACTCTTAAAATGGTACTGACACAAAATTTCGCGGCCGAGATAGCCTGCTGGATCGATTTCCGTGTACGTGCTTGTACCATCTGCAAAATATCGACAGCGAATAAAGCTTGGAAGGTATTTTATATGAATTTTGAAGTTCGCGTGCGCGATCCAGCATTATAGGCCGCACCTATTGCTTTGACACCCTCGGAGGTGACCCGAGGTGACCCTCCTACTTCCCCTATGTAACCGTTGTAGCCGGTACAACAAGTTATGATGATGTCGTAGCCGCCATTTCTGTTTTGACGCGCTGTTGGTGTCTCAAGCAAATCGTCGCCAACAGACGACGATGAGGAGGAGGACGATAACGAGGACGATGATGGCGACATCGCGCACCACGTGCGGCAAGCGTGCGAATGCGAGGAGACGACGCGAACAGCGCGGAAGTGCGTCACACTTCTGTGTGCTGACGTGATCGAGAGCTGCAGCCGCTAGGTGGTGATAGTTGCACCCGGAGGCTTGTCGTTTTTGAAACCGAAACTGACACTGGTCGGTAATGAGGAGCCTGTAATTAATTATCTGTCGCACGCTGCAGCAAACGATGTGCCGTGTTATGACTAACGGGCCCCCAGCAACACATTGCAGCAAAAAAACGCGAGGCCAACATTTTTGTGTCAGTACCCCTTTAATATGTGTAGTATTTACATTAGCAGAGAAAAAGTACTTACGGTTCGAGCGGGAACCAGCTAGCACGACTATTTCACAGGTAAAGGGCAGGCGTCCCGGGATTCTGTCGGCGGAGCTCACATTTCTCTTAGGTTGTACCGAGTATAGTGTGAGCATACGATTTCAGATGTGAATGTCTTGGAACATAGCATCTGAACTGAAAGCAGTCGGTTGCCAGTTTGTCCTGCACGGCCGGCGTGTGTGCTAGTTCCATTCCTTCCGCAAACTCCGTCTTCGCAGGAGCTGGAAATTGTAATGGGTGACGAGCACGTGTCATTCACGACGTCCAAGATCGGCTCGCTGGTGGACGTCAACCAGAGCAAGGATCCCGAGGGTCTGCGCTGCTTTTACTACCTGGTGCAGGACCTCAAATGCCTCGTCTTCTCCCTCATTGGCCTGCACTTCAAGATCAAGCCCATCTAGATCTCTCAACAATAAATGCTTGCGTACTCTGCCAACTGGCACTTTTTTTGTATCTGTCTTTTGTTTTCAGATTGCTGTAGTTGAATGACATGCATTCGCACCTAGTTAAATGGGGGAAAAAACCGTGTGATGCTTGTTCTGATGTGAAAAGCTTCATTACACAGAGTGGTATGCTCCTGAAGTGTCATAAAAGCACTGCACATTGCAGTAAACAAGCATAGGTGACTGATGTTGGTCTTATGGTTACCAGTCGCAAATGTTCCATGCAGTGTAAAGCGTTACCAGTTGCATTAAAACAAATGCAGCCAGCTCCACTCCATGAAAGCCATCGAAACAGCAAAGCTGATGCCCCCATTTGTCAGGCTATTGCGTTGCTATGTTTTTTTTTGCAACTCTTTCTAAGTATTTCTATGTTCAGAAGTCTTTTCTAAGTATTTCTGTGTTGTATCACTGCTCTTTATTTGACACACTATGTTAAGCTAGGGGCGATGACATGCTCATTCACGGCCACACTGGAAAGCTACAGTAGGGTTCCGGTGCAGCTGCGGTCCATTCCACTCGGTCGAAACGCATACTACTACTACGGCTGTGTTGGAACGCATGTAACATTGCAAGTGCGGCTGCTGTGCATTACATACCCACGTTACACCAACGGACGGCCAAGGATAGACTAAGAACAGCTTCGCTGTCAAGAAAGGGAAGGTCTAAGCATTGCGTTCCAGCTTGTGTCATCTGCATATATTCCACACAGGGCAATTGTCCCATCTGTGGCGTAATATTCTATGCATTTTGAGTTTAAAGCAAGTGCGCCAACTATCACAAAAGAAACTGAAGTTGGACCACCACTACAAGCCAAACATCTTTAATGCAATCCACCGGACATATAAACAAACACCATCAAAGCAACACCAAGAACAAACAAGTCTCGGTAAAGCGCACACGTGTAATACTGCAACACTAACATGTCAATACCTGTTGCAGCAAATATAAACAGACTTTTTATGCTGAAGGTTAAATGATAGAAATGGTATAGCCGTGGTGCTTCGAATGACCGTTTGCGTCCCTCCATCTTCTAGTGTCTCGGGGAAAAAACTGCGGGTCATGCGAGCTCAACAAATGTTCATTGGTCGTTTAGACGGGGTCACACAAGTGTAGCTGGCCTCTTCCTAGTCAACGTGTGGTCAACATATGGTCAAACTCGTGCCAGCACCTTTTAGATGCTTCCCCACAGCGTCTTGCGTGAGAAGCTCATCGGGCAACATCAGACACAAACAATCACGCTGGGGAGGCA
Organism: Rhipicephalus sanguineus; assembly: GCF_013339695.2. Lineage (NCBI taxonomy): Eukaryota > Metazoa > Arthropoda > Arachnida > Ixodida > Ixodidae > Rhipicephalus > Rhipicephalus sanguineus. The sequence continues at coordinate 45,470,284 of NC_051184.2, read as the reverse complement.
GATCTCCACGACGTTTTGCGAAGGGCAGCACTTTACATTCCAGCAATGGCCGCCCGGACTAGTTTAGTACACATGAACAATGCCGTAGAAGAAGGTCCAGAAGAGAACGTAGGTGAACAGCCCGCCGAACAGTCCCGTCGTGAGGAAGGTAGTGCGGCTACGCAGGAAACGGTGCCAGGTATTCATGGTGCGCAGCACAAGCATGAGCCATAGCGCCAGCGCCGTGGCGAAATAGAAGAGGAAACCCCAGAGGCCCGTCAGACCCAGGATGCCGGCAGTGCAACCGGACAGCGCGGCCAGCGACGTCCGGCAGTACTCGAGCACTGCGCCGTTGTGCCGCATGGCAGCCTCGCTGTACGCGATAGTCTCGCCTGATTTTTCCTTCTTCGAGCGCACCTTGCTTCTGTATTCCGCCATCCTGTACGCTGAAGCTGAAGCGGCTCACCGCGATTCCGAGCTCCCACCTCACACAACACAGTTGCTAGAAGAGCTTCTGATCTTCGACGAATCGTCTCAAGCGCTAGTTGTAACCGGCAGTACGGTTCGATTCGAAAAGGCTAGAGAAAATAATCGAAAAAAACTACCGAGTGAATGGCAGAAATGACGGCGGCTGCGCTGCAACGGAAGTAGTGTCGGTAGTGTTGGTAGTGCACGGAAGTGGCAAGGTATAATGTCCCTCTAGCTTATACGTACACTTTTTAACTATAGCCTTTAAGATTTGTAACAATGTTTCGAAATAATAATTATTTTTATTGCCACGTAGCCATACTTTCGTACATTACAAAAACCAAATTGAACTGATTCTCAGTACGTTCTGAACATTATTTTTGGCGAAACTTAAAGTTTCACGAGAGTCGAATGTTTCACATCTTGGAGGCCATATTACGCATGGCAACCATGACGTCAGTGTTAATGTAAATTTTTCTTGGTGCACTTGACATTAATTGTAAAGGTAACCACAACTGCTGTATATTTATTGTATTTAATTATTTCAGGATATTAAAGTATAAGGTGACGGGCTAACGCAGGAAAGCTGTCACACCCGACGTGAGGTAGCAGCACCATCGCTTGTCGTGCGGTCTAGATTTTGCTTCCGGTTTGACTTTCAGCAGCTTCTTCTCATGTGATTGCGTGAAATTGGTGCATTGGTGCCCCAGGAGTACAATGGCTTTAGGATACACAAAATGCGCGAAATATGTTCCAAACTCTTGACACGACTGCTCCTTCTCTCTGCACACTGCCGGTGCTTTGCAAGGGACGCCAGCAGGCCTCAAGTTGCTCAAGTTTCGTACAGCGTATCATGAAGGGATCGCCGTCTCTGCATGGCAGTTCGTGGGACGTGACGCGAACGCCGAGTGTGTTTCGGTGACAGGGCGAGCCCCGTAGTTCTTCCGAGAGAGACACGTCGTGCCCCCGCCAGCCGCCGTCATGTATTTTCCCATACGGTGGCCGCAAGTGCTCAACATCGACAGAGAGGCCAGTTCTACGTTGACTTGGATCGCGTCGGACTACAACAGGACGCTGTTCGCTGTTCTCACCGAGAACAGCATTGGCATTTGGCTCGAGAAGGTGAGAAGGAGTGAAAAAGAGGGAGGGAGGGAGTGCCTCATCTGGATGTTGCAGGTTTAGTGGTTGTCTCGTTGGAGTAGTGATATTTTACGACTGCACGGCACGGTGGAATTGAATATACCGTTGGAATGCTTCGTGTCAGTCAGCTGTATGTCGGGCCAGAAAGCGGCTGGCATTCCGCACATTGAATGACAATATGCCATTAGTGTTGCTGCGTTTTAATGCCTGTGATGTTACGCGGGCAGTTGTCATGGTTATTCAACAACCCGGCAGTAGACGAGAAACATCTCTTGCACTGCTTTCATTTTTTTTTTTTGGTGAAGCATTTTCTACGTGTATCTTCGAGTATATTTGGGAGTTTTGCGCGAGTACGTTTCCAGTACAGAAACTCCGCTAGCTTGTACCAGCGCCTCCTAAATGCACTACTTGTGGTACAGTTGCGTTATGGCTGTCCTAGTAAGTTAAAACTGCCATATTCAGGCCATGACCTATCACAATAGACGTCAGTAAATAATTGCGGTAATACACCAAACCTATACGTTGTACAAATGTGCACACAGCACCCAACTTCAAGGCTTGTGAAGTATTTTCCTGCGCCTTGACAAGAGCACACTACAGAGCGATGAGCATTCTTTATGTTAACTTTAGCTTGCCACTTTAGGTACTAGGAATGCAAAATCAAATAACTGTCACTTCAAGACAGTGTTAGCTGTCTTTAAGTGACAGAATAACGTATGGCGATCGATTGCAGTAAGAGTTCCGAATTGCCTGCTTCAATTTTAAATGTATCTTGTGTCTGGTCGCTTGAACCATGCATGCGGGCGCCCGACGAAGAAGACAAACTGTCTGCTAGGGGCTGTGAGCTGAACTGGTCAGCACTGCAGCTGCTACAGCGAATATAGATGATAAAAAAAGAGTGCAAAATGACGTGAGACTACATGAACAAGGCCACAAGACAAGCACATTAAAAAGAGCTCAAGGAACCAGAAATGTAACTTAGAAGAATAGACTGTGAAAAAAGAACTCGCCTAAATATAGCTTGTCAATAGTTTCTGTTGAAAACTGTCTTGTCATTCATGTTGCTTTATGATACTGAAGAAGCACAGAAGTGTTGGAGCATTTTTCTCGGCCACTGACAGAAACATTGTGGTGAAAGTTAGGAGTGTGTTCAACCAACCAAAACACGTATAAAGGGGATAAGCTTTGTCTTTTAGGTCAGTTGTCATTTCTTTCGCCGTACATGATGGCTCACAAGGTGCCTACATGGCTCGACTGTGCGTTTGAGCTTCTTGGCGCGTGTGTTGATGCATGGATTCGTCATCCCGTCTTTTTTTCTTTGCAGCTCTGTGTCCAGATTGCATCTCATGTTCGGACGAGCGAGTCACTCAGCAAGCATGGCAGCAACTCTCGCCTGGTCTGGAAGCGAGACTCCTCGATGTTGGCCGTCCTGGTGAGTGTAATTTGGTGCTCTGATTTCACCCTAAGGTCGTGGGATCGAATCCGGATCATGGTGGCTGAATTTCGGTGGAGGTGAAATGCTAGAGGCCCGTGTCACTTAGTCTTAGGTGCACGTTAAAGAACTCCAGGTGGTCAAAATGCTCCGGAGCCTTCCACTACGGCATCTCCCATGATCATATCGTGGTTTTGGGATGTAAAACCCCAACAATTATTGTTATTTTAATCTAATTCACACTCTTTGTGTTTTCTTTTACAAACGCCAAGTCATGTTCCCGTTATGTGGTTTCTACATCAAACCACAATAAGCTGTGAGGAACACTGCAGCAGAGGCTTTAAAGTAACCTCTTTCAGAAGCGACCGATCAAGAACTGTCTGCAAATGTGTCATATTTGCACATATTTCAAGGCACTCGATATTCTATTGGAACAAAAATAGCATCATAATACTACATTGTTTATGTGTTTTGTAGTAATTAATCTTAATTAACTTGTACTTAAACATCTATTTATACTGAAGTAATTCAGTTTCTTTTTTTGCATAAACAAAATCAAATTGCAGGCTAGAAAGATAGTGCAATTTTGTTTTCAGTTTTGTTCATTTCGAGCAGAGAATAATTATACTTTTGATGTGGCCTATGGAAAGCAGCACAATGAAAGACTCATCGAACATGGTAGTGCCTTCAACAGAGTGATCATATGCAACAGTGCACTGCAAAATTAAGTGAAGTGAAGACACATTTATTACGCAGGAGGTTCAATTCATATAAGGCTTAATGAATCTGGCTCTTTCTTAGCCACTAGTCAGCGCAACTAGCAAAAACAAGTCTACACCAATGTGCACAAAGAAACTGGGATATCTATACAACTCAAATTTTTGTCTCAGATAGCTTGAAGTGCACAGGCGTCATTGCACTTTGCCTCCATTTAAATGTGTCTGCTACCCACTGGGAACGAAAGAAGGGGAATAGATTGAGAAAGCCCCCCCCTTTTTTTTTCGACACGTAAAACTCTTGGATTTACTGAGCTTCAAGATTTTAAAGGTATCTGCTGTGACTGATGGTAGAACCATCAGTTCTGGCACTGGCTTCTTCCATGACAAAATTCACAGTCGTTGTGCCACTGCAACAAGTGTTCCTCATAGCTCAGGTTACATTTAACCGTTCCATTCATAAAACATCCTTTTCATAAATCTGCGTGTACCTTCTGCATTGCTGCAGAACTGATCTGCTGTAAGTTACCCAATCTGATCATTGCAAGGTATTCTAGTGGTAATCACTTGTGGGATGTTACAGGCCAATGAGGTACTCTTTTTTTTTCATGTTTCAAAAGTACTTATTTACTAAGTAAGGGACGTCATGAAAAGATCAAGTTGTTTCTCACCTAAATGCAACAGGGATCACGCAGCAATACTAGGTAAAGTTAATGTATGCTCGCCAATGTAAAAATTAGTGCAGCCATATGGGAACTGAAGTGTTGGTGTATATTCTAACTCTTAATTAGTGATTGCATGTTTTATTCCACAATGAACCTATCTCACCTGAGGATTATTCAATATCTCTTGACTGCGATATTACTCTGATGACAGACTGTCCTTGCCTGCAGTTTTCTTGTAGCAACAATACAGCGAATGAGTTTAGCCAAATTGTTAGAATTAACTTCCAGAATAACAAACAGGCATTTTATACAGAGGGTAGGGTATCGATAAGTCAAAAATTAAAAATGAATGAGAGACAGATGGTGCCATCACATTGAAATTTGCCATCAGCACTCTTTGATGTCATTGTTTATGTATCAAAAAAGGATCATATTTGAAAGTAAGCGATGCATAACATAGTAAGTTCTGCCACGATTTCTTGGGCAATGATGGCTGGAGTACTAAAAAAATTCATAAAATTCTTAGTGATGCATTTATGTCTGTGGTCTCTGAGCAGTGTTTGTGAATTGAAGTTTCACCTTTATTGGAGTTTTTACTAAACCTTTTCTGCCAGATAAATATAGATAATATTCTCAAAGAATATTCAAGCAGTGCAAATCCTTGCCTGAACGTTATATTTGTCATCATTTAACAGTATTCATTGCTGAAATGTGGATATCGGAACACTTTTATTTTTCGCTTCTCCTCGTGTCTTAATTTTCTTGATGCACGTGCCAGTTCATTCTCTCAGAAAAACTTTAAAAACTGTTTCGTTTACAGACATTTAAGGGCCACCTACTCATGTACAAAGTTGTGACTGAGGAATCTCAACCACCACTCTTCGAACAAATCGACAGCAAGTAAGTTCTTTGTCTAATACCAAGGTTATGCCATTTAAAAGGGACTTATGTAAGTAGGAAATTGTCGTCTGTTGGACCTCCGACTGAAGAAAAAACAGCTAAGGTAATCTTGGGTTGTTTGACTTTTCTGGAAGGTAAACGTGATGTTGGATTCCTTTTCTAGAATATTAGCAGAAATATGTTGAACTTACTGTAAAGACACTGGCCAGCTGTGGGCTCTTGGGTGGCCTAGCTAGAATTCTTGCAATTGTTTAAATGCCTGAGAACTAGCTAGCACTCGCAATAGTATAACTGTCTCTTAGTTGAGCTTGGTTAGTAATGGTTAACAACGGCATTATGCTAAACGCTCTTATTAAGAGCATTTTAGGAGACGTGCGGTATACAGTGACATTCAAAACGTGAAAGAGGCTTCAAGAGATGTGGATGACAGTTCAAAGTTTGACAGTTCAAAGCTGTTTGTGTGACAGTTGTGTTGTCTCCAGCTTTAATTTTGGCTGCACTACGTGCACGCGTAGAATCTGTAAAGATGAACGTTTGCATGTAACACCGAAGCTTTAAAAAATCCTTGTCTTGTACATTAGCACGAGGAAGAAGACAGCACAGCATATAATTAGTACTGTAAGTTGCCAGCATATGGCACTAGTTGATCGAACGCTATGAAGCACATCAACTCAACTTTAATAAATGTTTGAACTTAGGGAACTTGTGCGAGTCCGTCGTAGGTGTTCTTGTAAATGATCTTAACCATGGAGCTGCAGACATGTACATAACATGGTTTTAAAAGGACTACATCAATATGCCTGCTAGTTCAGTGTCCCCTCTTCTTTTTTTCTTGTTCAACAAGAAAACATCTGTTCATGTTTAACTTCATGGTCACTGCCTTCGACCCATGTGATTAAAATGAAATTAACCTCATCATTTGGTTGTTACCAGCTGGTGTCTTAGTGATGCTGCAAACTGTACGGCGCCTCCGGCAATAGCACGTGTGGCAAATGTTTTGTAACCCTCTGCTGAAATGTTTTATTAATGTCGCATTCTGTCCTCATCATTACAGCCAAGCCAACCTCAAGAGGGAGAGCGCAGAGCTCTTCGTCAAAGACCGTGTGCTGCCCATTAAACTGATACCCACATCTCATCTTTCAACCTCAGCTGATGTTGCCGGGTAAGTCTGGCAGTTGGCTCTGTAGCACAAACACCCCTCAGAAGCACGAAAATGGATTTGTTTCCTGAAAGAGGTTAATAATTCAACGGAGAAGAAACTTTGAAGTCACGCCATACGCCTTATGATCAAGCAATGCATAACAGTTATGTTCTTAATCATTTGAAAAAGTAACAAAGTGTAGCTAGCTTTAGTGCACTGAAAAAAAAAGCACTTTATTGTCTCTATGAACACAAAATCTCAATCTGGTTAGAATCAGGTTAGTTTCTTGAAATATCTCGTTGCTAAAAATGCCAAAAGTACTTTGTCCCTTCTCCATAACAAAAATTTTAAAGACGATAGTCTTTCTTGGGGAACTTAGACGCAGAAATTTTGGTCTGTCTGTCTTTCTGTCTGTCTTTCTGTTTGTCAGCACGTCCCTCGATTCAGCCACTCGGCCAAAGTTGAACCACTTGCCCAAGGGCCTCCCGTCTTGAACTGGTACGGCTGTTCATACTTGTGAACGTTGTCGATCAAAAAGTAAATATCATGCATATCTGAGGTGCAACATCACTAGGTAAGTATTAGGTGGCGTGTTCCTTTAATAGAAAATGCATACATACGTAATTTTAAGGACCCTAGTTTCATAAGCTGCGCTCAAAATGCATAAGAATGGAAGCATGAGCGAGTTGGTATGCGTTCATCTTTGTTGAAACAGCGCTCACTAGACGACGACGAAGTAAATTAAGGCACAGGACAGGCAGCGCCTGTCCTGTGCCTTCTTTTACTTCGTCGTCGTCTAGTGAACGCTGTTTCAACAAAGCTGAAAATGCGACTGCGCTGAAATTTGCCTTTCTCCGTGCCCTTCGCACGAGCTCATTGTTGTGTTTCGGTTTCGGTTCTGTTGCACTGTACGAATGCCATGGGTTGGTGTTGAAAAACTTTAGTTTTGAGAAGGCCAAGAAGGTGAAAAAAAAATATTTAAAAAATGAAAAAGCAGCGTTGTGGGCGGCCTTCAGGCTGCCGGTTGTGGGCGCCGCTCTGGCGTTCCTGTTTTACCCAGGCGACATGTAAATAAAAGAGTGTGTGGAGAGTACTCGTTGAGTGCGGACGTTTCTCTGCTTCAGCGCTTCGCGCCAAACCGCGTTTTCGGGCTGGCTGGCGTCCCCGCCGGTCGCGTTGGTCACCGCCGGTCTTCGCCTGCTGCTGCGCCGGGACTACCAGCACGCAACACAGCACTCATGTTTCCCGACGTATTGCCAGATGGCGTCCATATCTCACACAGCGCCTCTTCTATCGTCTTTACACGACATTTGCAGCGAAGCACGCAGATACGCGGCCAATTTTTTTTTTAGGACTGCTTGATCGTTCCAAATTTTTGTAGTTCCTTTCTTGCTTTATTTATAATGTATAGCACCACATTACGACTTGCACTAGACTGTCTATGGTTTGTTCCTATCAAGAGATTGTTAATCAACATGGAAAACATACTGAGGAACAAAGTTGAAAATACACTAACGAGTTGGTTAAGTTGGTTTTAATTATTCTTGGAAAAGCCACTTAGGATGAAGAACAAGGTGGTGAACATGCATGACTGAACAGGTGTGCCTGTTATGTGTGTGTTGGTATGTATTTAGACTGAGTAGATAAGATGCACAACTACTGAAGAAAGTGGCAGAAAGACAGGGACATACTATGTCATTTTTCAGTTGCTTTGCATCTTGTCTACTCAGTTCGGCATGTACCAAGTAGCGTAGCAAAGAGTTATAATTGGTTATTTAATTGATTAATTACATTATTTATTTCAAGATACTTGACAAATAGACACTACTGGAAGACAGCGTACTAAAAGTGTAAATACACATTGTTATGTGCCGAAATTTGCTTGTTGTGTTGATGCAGATCTTCATTTCACACTCAGTTGTAGTTTGAGCATGTGTTTCAAGAACACGTGCTCAAACACATGGTTTAAGCCATTTCGAAAATTCAAAAATGAGAAAAAGAAGAAAAACAAAGACACGAGGCTTCAGTGGGTGTGATGTGGTATCTTGCTCTTTCCCTGCAGTGTGCTCAACTTTGGGGCCGAAGAGCTCCTGCTATGCTGCGGCAGTGGTCTGATGCTGCGTGTTGGCTGGGACGCCGCCTTGCATCAGGAGCTGACGCTCGATCTTCGCGATGTGCCATTCCACAGTGGAGCACCTTCTGCACCTAGTGAGCATTTCTTCATTTGCTGCCTCTGTGGTTCAGTGTTCCCAGTGCATGGTCTTCCCAGTGTTTCATTAATTCATTATCCATAATTCGTTAATTAATTTGCCATTCATACATAATTGTTTGAAGTTGTTGGGCTGTTAGCCGAGGTCTTGTGGAGGCCCATTTTGAACACACACATATTAGCAGCTACAAGAAAGAATAGGCAAGAATTTGTGGGGATGTTTTGTTGGGAAACGAATCTACATGGTGCGAGTTTGGGTTATGCGGATATTTTGCCTTGAACCATGAAATTTGAAGGGAGAATTGATGATTGAACTTGCAAAACAGCATTGCTTGCAGAGTTCTGCCTTGTGCCAACAATTGTGCAGGGTTCCATAGAAAAAGCAGGTCGAGGAGAACTGCGTTGTCAAATGTGCCAGAGTGGAAAATATATCGTGACATTACTTATGCAGTTTCTGCAGTGTTACATTTTAAGAACGAAACAGAGCACAGAAACGAGATGTTAACGCCCCCTATCTTTTTGCCTCGTTTCTTCATCAATTTGATGTACAGGACCAAGCCCACACCGGGGTTCTTTGGAAGTGCGAGACGTGCAGTACCTGCCACTGCTTGGCGGACTGGCCATTGTTTTCCGTAATGGCCGTGCCGCTGTCGTCCTGAGCTCCAGTCCCGAGTTTGAGTCCAAGGTGACTGCTGACATGCGGCTATTGGGGTTGAACCCACGCGTTTAGACAAACTAGGAACACGCATCTCTCGGCTCCCTAGTTTGCATTCAGTAGTACTATACCTAGGTGATATACATTTGACAGTCATGTAATCTAATAATCTTGCAGCTAAACAAAATGGCTCTTTCACTTTCCAAGTGAGCATAGCCTAAAACACCTGTCAGTTAAATTATCTATGTAACTATAGCATATGAAGGCCTAACTTGGCTTCTCTTTTACAAGAAATTAAGTTGTCCAGGCTCTCGTGTAATAGTACACCAAAGCTGACTTCATCTTTTTGATGTGTTTCATGCCTGTTGTCGATTGACTTCTCAGGGATTATAAAATTGCAGAACCCATGCTCATTTCGTAGAAATTACCTATGAGCAGCCAGCGCCATTTGTTGCCGAAGCAATGGAGGCCGAGGAATAGGATGCCCCATGAGCCCGTCCTTTAAGAAAGCAAATTTATGTGTACTAAGGCTGTGATGCAGCAGTCCCCGTCAGCAGTCTTGGCAGTCCCTGTCTAACTGGCCGGTGTGTATTCCTCAACAGGATGCGCATGCCGTTTGGATACCTGATGTCACTGAAGCTACGGTGACTGCCGTGAATCACCGCTACAGGCTAGTTGCCATTGGACTGGCCAAGTGAGTCTTTGGATCACATTTTTCTTTCCTTTATTGTGCTGGACTGCCCTTGTTGTAATTTGTTAGTGAAACATTGCAGTCAATCTGTAACAATGAATTATGTAAGGGGAAATAACGTGGCTCCATTTTGTTAGTTATGTGTTCTGGATATCTCGCACACATGATGTATGAACTGTACAGAAGTGAACCATGCTTAACCCCTTCAGGGTTTTCGCCGTACATGTACGGCAGAAGCTTCCTGGTACCAAAGGGTTTTCGTCGTACATGTACGGCATAGCGTTGATTTTTAAAACGCGCGCCTTTTTCGATCACTTCTCTTGTTTGGCCTGTGCTTCCACACTTCGGGAATACGTGGAATTTTTTTCATGCGCCGATGTCTCTCCGTTGTATTTTTTTTTCGCTTCCCAAAACGGCGCGCCGCCTATCGCTTGCCCATCCGAGCGCGTTCGCGGTGCAGCTGGTTTAAAGTGCGCGCCTTTTTCAATGATTTCTCTTGCTTGGCATGTGCTGCCACGCTTCGGGAGTACGTGGAATTTTTTTCATGCGCCGATGTCTCTCCGTTGTTGCTTTTTTTATGCTTCGCAAAATGGCGCGCCGCGCGCCGGCTATCGCTTGCGCAACCGAGAGCGCCCGCGGCGCGGTTTGCTTTCAAACGCGCGCCTTCTCCCATTTCTCTTGCTTGGAATGTGCTGCCACTCTTCGGGAATACGTGTAATTTTTTTAATGCACCAATGTCTCTCCGTCTTTTTTTTTTTTCTTTCCAAAGGGGCGCGGCGGCTTGTAGTCTCGCATCAGAACGCGCGCACGCGGTCTGGCTCGTTTCGGTTTCGTCCTTCGGGTGGTTTTCGCTTCTTGCGCCCGCAAAGCTGATGGCTGTTTGGTTTCTAATCTCTCAAAGGGTGACCGCTTGTTACTCTCTCATTTATTGCACCCCGGCGCGCGATTACATGTGTTTCCGTGCGGCGCTAAATTACACAAACGACGCCGCCGTGACTGCGTTTCCTGTTTTGGGGTCTCGGAAAAACTAACTACGTCTTGTTGGCGATAAGACGAAGTATTACTGTAGCTTTTTCACTCGTTTTGCTTTCCGGACGGGCGCAGAACCATAGTTTTCTTCCGTGCGCTCACTGACGCAGTTCGCTTACGCTATGGAAAAGCGCGCCGGTTGCGCTGCTGCCGGTGAGTCGAGCAGCGATTCTTCCGATGCGGACTATTCCCCGATTGCCGAATCAGAATCTGATTCATTGGATTTCAGTTCGTCAGACGAGGATTTTTTGACGAGTTCAGACTCCGATGACGATCAAGGAGCGACATCTGAAACGCGTGCGCGGGGAGCCATGCTTCAAAGACTATCACACGCTGAAAAGTTTTTAGTGTTAGAGCACGAGCGTTTTTAACCGGAAACGTACTCTGGTGCGCTTATTTTTGTATGTTTGTGAGCTATGTTTAATACAATGCATAATTTTTATTCATAAAAAACTGTGAAGCCTTTTTTTTTAGGATTCTGCTTGATATTACTACGAATAAACCATATGTATGTAACAACAAAACTGATTTTTTTGTCACTTTACGGTCACGAAAAAAAATTTTAGACAATTTTTTTCTGAAATAGGATCGTCTGAAGAATTTATTTCAGCAATAAAAAAATTACACATTTTTGGACTGGATTTCGCGAAAAAATTCGACCCTCAAAGGGTTAAATAATGGGCATGCGTGAGGAATGAAGCATGCATAAATGCACTTTCAGATTATTGATCACAGCAATGACTGAATTGTTTTGTGTGGCTCCCTAAATGCGCACTTAATTTGGCTTCCTTAGTAAGGCATTTGTATGTAGCAGTGACCAAAATTTCAGCCACAGCACTGTATTCCACTCATCTTTGGGGGCATGATCCACAAAAATATTGTCAGAAACACAATCATGAACAGGAATACTTCCATTCGCTCTGCCACGCGCTTACTTTCATTGGTGACATGATTTCTCATATTTTTCAGTGCTACACACCTGCTGCTGAGTGATCTCTGTTGACATGGCACAAAACAGTAACTCTGATCACCAACTCCTTACAGAGAGTCACTTACTGGGCCTAGTGATTGATTCATTCTGGCTGCTGCAGTAATTTATCACTGGCTATTGTTATGAAACACATTTCACCATTGGGTCCCCATGGTAAGATTGCCACGAATAGGCTTGTCACAGTAGCATTCGCCGGTGATTGTCCAGAGATCACCCACACAGGTTTGATTGACAGCCATAGACATGACATTTAGAATTCTTTCAACAAGTGTCACGCATGCATCTCTGTCCAGTGGTCAGGGTGCAGTGTTCTACCTGGATGAAGCCAGTGGCCAGTTTGTGGCCTCGCACAAGCTTTGCTTGTCTCCTAAGGACTTCCCGGAGTCCGGGGCCGGTGCTGTGTCGCAGCTACAATGGACCCCTGATGGCTGCGCCTTGGTCTTGGCTTGGGCCCGTGGTGGCTTCTCACTGTGGAGCGTCTTCGGCTCCCTCCTCGCATGCTCCCTCAACTGGGATGGTGGTCCACCCGCCTGCATTCATGCTCTGGTCAGTAAGGCTCGATTGTCATAGTCATGCAGTTGGAAGAATTGATTGTTGGGCGAGTTGTTAATTCATGATGAATGCAAATAGCGCGAAAAAACGTAAGACTAGACGTAGAAGGCTACAGCAATGCGCTTGTGCGGTAGCCTTCTTCGTCTAGTCTTACGTTTTTTTGCGCTATTTGCATTCGTCATGCAGTTGGTTTATGTCATCGTACTAGAGAGAAAAATGGTGCTGCAGTTCAACTGCAATAGATATGACGAGTACTGTGGATTTTGGATTGTAATTTGTTCGTGTGCAATCCAGGGGAGTGTTCTGCAAAGGTCCAGAAAGTAAAGGTCCATTTCAGCATGTGCTGATTGGATAGAGCTCGAGAGCTGGTGGTAACAACTAGCTCCAATTTTCGAGCTGTTGAGTTCTAACCAATCAACACTAACTGACATAGACATCCACTTAGTGGGCTCTTACGAAATACAGAAACCTCACTGTATACCTAGTTTCTCATTTTAGGTCTCATGTTGCAGTTGCGAATATAAGTTTAAAGTCAAGCTGCTATCTGATCAGAGGTAGGCTGTTGAGTGCATATTGTACACGCTAACAACAGACATCAGAAAAGTGCAAAGGTCTTTAGGGAGGTAGTTCAGACTATCCCTACTTCACAGAACATTACCAGGCGCTCCTTCTTTTGAGGGATGTGTCCCTACAATTTGTAGCAGTGCTTACGATTAAAACTCCATTCTCGTCATTACGACCTATGTTGCATTCTATTTGTTGCAGGAATGGGGTGTTGAAGGATACCAGCTATGGATGGTGGCTTCCCCGAGTGACCACCCTGAGCAGCGCGATGTCATGCTAATGAACTTTGTCAAGAGTGCCTCCACTGTGAACCCTGGAACCGTGAGTAAATGTGAAAAGCCCATTGTCATGATCTTGGTTCGCCCGAACCGCCAAGTTATGAAAGTCTTTGCATTTCATTCTCATCAGTTTTTTTGGTACGCGAACGATTGAGTTCTCTGTGTCTGTTACGGTGCTCTCGAAATTGGCAGCCGTGCGTTTTCCATCGTCGGTGCAGTGTGGTGGTGCTCGGCAAGTTCTGCTTCAAGGCGCTGATCGAGTGTTAGTCAGCTCGGAGTCTGACTTGGCCGATCGTGACGCACCATGGCCTCAGGATGGGTGCCGAGGAAACAAGCACTGGACTGTGGAGCTGGTGAGGCACTAAATTTGATTAATTCTAGAGCAGCGCACGAAATGACACAGACACAGAAAGGCGGGACAAGTGCAGTCTTTGTGTCAGTTTCTGCAATGCTTCGGAATGGTTCACTTCCAACTCGCCGGCTTGTCCACCTTGTCACTAAATTTGAATGTTGGTATGCTGCCAAGCTCTTCCATTTTGTGCTTCTGTCAGGCATGTTGCCAAGCTACTGTATACCGTACTTCCGAATTAGAAGTTGCACCTTTGTATCAAACACCCCTCCCCCCTCGGCCAAAATTTTTTGTGCCTTTGTGACAGAAAGGACCGTTCATATTACGTGGCAGTGGGCCCAGGATTATTTGTTATAGAGCAGCTGATTGGCTGTTGTTTGAGATGGCTATTATTTTCACTGTACGTAAACGACTTGCCATGCATACTCAAATCGGCTGAGTTGCTAACGTACGCCGACGATACAGCTTTAATGTTTTCTGCCGACAACATAGCCTACCTAGAATATAAAGCTAATGAAAGCTAAAAAATATTTGGATGTGGTTTACGGTGAATAAATTAACACTTAATGCACAGAAAACTAAATACACTATTTTTCACTCCCGTTACCGATATGTAAACGATAAGTCCTCTTGGCTTACAATGAACAACTGCCAACTTGAGCAGGTAAGAGAATTTAAATATCTAGGTGTAGTATTCGACAGCCAATCACACTGGAAAAAACAAATTCTCTATGTACTAAGCTAGTATCTGGCTGTAGCATGTGACTAGCTGCCAGAAATGATTTTAATAGTAATATTGTCAGAGTGCTTTATTTCGCATTTGTTCATTGTCACCTATCATACTGCATAGACTCATGTGGATGGACCTTTAAAACTTACCTTGAGCCTATCTGCATATTACAAAAGCGAGCACTTAGAATAATAGATAATGCGGCCTATAATCGACACAGCGCTCCTTTGTTTCACAAGTTGAAAATTATACCTTTTGAATATACGGCAACATAAAATGGCAGTCACTGTCAGTGATGTCTTTGCACACAATGTACCTTTCGATGTATCAATCTTTTCTTCCTCCTCTCATGTAACTAGATGCATGACATCGCACAATTTTAACCTTCCACCTACCAACAACGTCTATGGTGAACGCTTACTGCAGTTTGCAAGAGTATGGAATAAGATACCACTTCAGATGAAAGACGCAAAGGGTTTCTAAACTTCACTTAAAATATTTGCTCCATGAAGAACAGTAAGATATAACCATGCGCGAGACCTTATGTATATTTTGATGTTTCGCCTATGCTCGTTTTGCTTATATAATGATGTATACATAGTGAAAACGGTGTTGTAATGATTACATTTCTGTATGTGCTATCATGCATATGATATACTATGCGCTACTTCATCTTATATCCTATTGAAATCTTTTATATACTCTAGTATACTTTCCTTAAAGTTTTCTTTGAATGATGTTTTGATTTCTTATACAAATTATTATTGTGCTTACGTACTTCCTTCCATTAGACCCCCTACTAGCCCATGGCTATGGGTCTAATCAGTGTTGTGAATTTACATGAACATGAGGCACATCAAAGTTATCCAGCTGCAGACGAGGCCTCCTGGTCCGAACATCTAATGCTTTCGGCCTCTGTACTTTTCTCGGACCAAGAACAGAACTAAACGTGCTCGTGCTTCACCCGTGCTGACTTTCTCAGAGACATCTCAATAGACTCGTGTTATACGGAGGCACGATAAACTAGCCGAACCTTTCAACATTTGTGATGTTGAGTACTATAAGCGACGTTTAATTTAGTGCCTCTCGGTGTACAGGTTACACCTACTGTGAATGTGAAAGGGTCACTCTCGGGGGGCAGCTAACAAAAATTCGTTTTTTTGTCTTCTCCTTTCTGTCCGCAGGTTCCGCACACATACCTGGCAGCCAACTGGCCAATTCGAGTGAGTTGGCACCTGTTACTATAGACTCTGGATATTTCAAACAAATCTCAAATTTTTGGTTGGCCCACTATGTTTTCAATGTATTTTAAAGCTGCTTAATTCAAACTGCTCCATTGCACAAGTTCAGACTTTTTGCTTGTCTGTGTGTGAAGATATCCGCTGCCTTTGTCGCTTCTAGCGGAACATTTGCATTTTTAAATCACTAACGGTTGAATAAAGTCGGTTGTCTCCCTACAAAGTGGCCAAACAAGCCAAATCGCACGTGTCAACAGTTGCGTGTTGCTTGAGAAAGAAAAAAAAAAGACGGAGATGGTCTGGCTTTAGTCTATTGCAATAAGAACGCTTCTAAAGGTCACTTTTGCAGCAGTGCATTGCTGTCATGCGGAATAGCATACTAAGATTTGGAAAGGTCTAGCAGCTCTCATGGGACACAGCACATTTTGTCTCTTACTTACACACGCATGCACGAGCCATGTAATGATGAGTACCAGTATAATATCTGATGTCCAAAAACTTCACTGACAATTATTCATAGCTGTCTATTATGTTGCTGCAGCCCTGAGAAACAATAAACATTGCAGCACAGGTTGATATGTTGCCCTGAGTCCTATTTATACAAATTTCTGATAATTCAGACAAAATCTGGGGGTCCCCTCGAGTTTGAATTATTGAAAGCCTATTTAATCGTGCTGGACAAGAAATAGTTACCTTGTCCGGTTTCAGAGACACTGCTTTGCTTTAATTTCTAAAGTGCCAGTACATCTAACGCTATATGTATTTTTCCGTTAATTGTGAGGCCGGACCTTGACATCTTGTATCTCCTGACTGAATAGGTATTTGAGTGAAACATTATTCCGGACTTGTAAATTACACTACTCAATCACTAAAAACGTCAGTCTTGTTACAGAATTCTGGTAAGCCTGAACAGACGTGAAACAAAAGACTGATTGAAATTCCTGTGACGGACTTTCCTGACATTGGCAGCCTTTTCTGACATCATGAGATTTGATTACCTTTTAATCAATTTAGGGTCGAGTTTTTTTTAGCAAGTGCAACCCCATCTGGGTCGATCTTATTTTTACTGGATATTTACGATCTTCAGAGTGACCTATTTCAAAAAAAGCACTATTCCAGTCTTTTTAGTGACCATAAAGCGACAAAATATTATTTTGTATTGATGTAGATGCGTCTCTTATTCACGAATAATAAAAATAAAAGTGAGAAAAATGCTTATGTAAAAATAAAAAAAGTATTTTAACTCTTTCGGGACTGCCCCATTGGAGCATCGATCATATATGATCGATGGCTTTCCGCGCGCTGCCAAGTTCATAGTTTCACGTGTTTTTACATGTATTGCAATCTAGCGTGTAGTTTTATCACTAGACTTTCGGTTTCGGCATAGTTTGTCATTTTTCCAGAAAGCGGTGCCACATGAGAGAGATTTGTGGGCAGTGGCAGCAGCGAATGTAGCGGACCATAGTGTTGGGCTCTCGTCAGGCTGCGCAAAGAAACCGACGTGAATCGCGTGATTCTACTGCTTCGATGGCAGACTTTTTTGATGAGTCGAGCAATGAGGTGTCCAAAGATGACTCGGATTTTATTTCGGAGAGCGGTTCAGACGAGGATCGACATGGGACTTCAGCCAGTACTTGTAGGTGAGCGTAGTTTCACATCCGCTTCTCTCGTGAGTAGCCAAAGAGACTTTCTGTTCGTTCACATTGATTTATTTCTGTTTGGTAGAGTCTCAACAGTCTTTCAGAAAAGAGTTCATCCATCAGCTTCTCAATCTTGACGATGCCAGGCCAGCCCGCACTGCTTCACCTCCTCCACCCCCCATCCGCTAGTCACGCGCTCCACAAGCCAGAAAATGTAGGCAGGCGCAAGAATTGCAAGCTCTGTTATAAGCAGAAGCAAACCGAGTTAAAAACAGATGTCTTTTCCAGTACCTGTCAAGTACATTCGTCTTTTACTACTGCGCGGAACTGCTTCGTTGAGTGGCGCAAGCCCCGTTGGGCATGAGTGTTGCACTTGTTTAGAAGCGCACCAAAAAAAGTGCTGTAGATAAGTGAACCAAATTTTTCAGAGAAAGAAAAGGGGCAATGAGGCATGTTTTGTATATCCTGGATTTTTTTTACTGTACTATTTTCGCTCAAGTATCTATGTTTATTCCAACTTTTTTATGTTGTCCTTGCAGCAAGTGTTCAACAGGACATTTTTTATTATTACTATGTATAATCTTCATGGGTGATATTTCAATCTGTATGAAAGACCATTCCATTAGCTTCATTTTGATGTACGTAACACAAATATAGCTCCACGACTTGATTTAATAATAAAAAAAAAACTTCTGGCACCCTTTCTAATTGCCTCTTTATGCAGTCCCGAAAGAAATAATTGAAATAAATATGCTTCACAGCCTTGGAAAAATGTGCACACCAGATCACTGTCACCTTTGTACCAGTCAGAATTGTTATGTTGATTCACTGTTGATGACTGCATGGGCAATAATGTCCGAAGGAATAAGTGTCGTTAGTAGAAGGGTACACATTTGGGCACATTGGCTCATGATTAAGAGCAGAAAATTTATTGCTTTTAATTTTAAACCATGGGCAGCGCCAGTGGGGGGCACTGGGGGGCAGGCCCCTTCTCCCCCCTCCCTTTTCCCTAAGAGCAAACCTAGTCAAACCACAGCGCCCATGCCTCCCTGTCTCATTTGTCGTGGATGCCCCCGAGTGAAAAAAATCCTGGCGACACCCCTGCATGGGTCTTTCATCCTGTTGCTGGTTTCTGCTCATGTGTCATTAGTAGTATTTTGATATTGCTTCTCCTTTGAAATGACCCTATAAAGCTGACCACAAGGAGATGCAAGAAATGCTGTGAGTTCAGAATTCCTCTGGTATGTACTAGGGAAATTCACCTCTCTTCTTTTTCTCTGTGTATCATGCAGTACTCTGCAATAGATGCTGGCTGCCATCACGTTGCAGTGGCTGGCCGGGGAGGTTTCGCCCACTGCTCGCTAGCACACAACAAGTGGAAGTTCTTTGGCAATGAAACACAGGTGAGTGCTTGCACGAGGTTCTTGCATTTGTATAATAAATGCGGGATGTTCTTTCTTATCTGTAACGCTCATAAAAAAGCTGTTACATCTAGCTTCTTGCTAATTTTGCAGCTTTACTATGCAGCTACGTGGACATTCAAAGAATGAATGCTTTAGGGATGCATGTATAGTAACATTGAGGTTCGAAGTGAGCTTGAAGCAAATAGGGATTTGGTTGAATAATTTCGTATTGAATAGTTCAAATAGTATATATCACATATTGTAAAGCAAAATGAGCATTTTTGTCATGGGCCAACAACTTAGTTGCACAATATTTTAAAAAATTAGAACAAGGCTTGTGCAAATATCAGTTTTTAGGGAATCATAAACACACCTGGATGACAATTATTTTCCACAGCTCTCGTTTTTTGTCACAGAAGCATTGAGGGACTTTTAGTGAGCTTAAGCTCTTACTAGACTGTATAACTACAGCCTTTGGTGTCCTTTTAATGTGCAGTGTCGTTTTTGATGCCCAATTTAGGAGCAAGACTTTGTGGTGACCGGTGGCATTCTCTGGTGGGAGTCGCTTGTCGTGCTTGGCTGCATCAACCTCCGTGATGGCTCTGATGAGGTGTGTTTCATTGTCACCTATCATACTGCATAGACTTCCACCACATTTCTCATTAGCAGCCACTATTTGATTTGTGTTCACCATTTCCAACCATATAGTACTCATATAGTTGGCTTGCACTTGCACGTTTTTTTTTTTCAGTGTGAAAGTTATTGCGATATCTGACCATTCATTAGTTACACATGTGCTAGGTAATAAGTTGAAAGGAACATTATTACTGTTCTAGCTTTTGTGTGCATACGACCACTAGATTTGGGTGTGTGGTTAGGGTTGATGTACATTAACCATCATAGGTCTTTCATGTCATATGACAATGCTTTAGATAGTTCACTTTCCTGTTCATATCCTCTCAGTAGCTGTAATTTGTAATTTCTCAGTGCACGAGTCCTCCGTTCCTGTTAAATAGGTGGAAAGCTGTCATTTAAATATTGTATTCCTTTTCTCTCTGTCGTTGTTATTTTTTTTAATTAGTTAGTAATTCCAGTATTCTTAGACGTCTGTTCACTGGCTTTTCTGGTTATCGACAAGCACAGATCCAAGTGATGTTTACCATTTGACCAGCTGCATGGCTACAAGAATGGAGTGTAGTCATCATCAAACTTAACCAAAGCACGCTCACAGGCTGGCTCAGACATCAGCACTGCAACTAAGTGGCAGCGATGTCCTTGGTCCAGGCATGTAAACAGCAGGTGGAATTGCTTATTTAACCAGTCATGACATAACAGCTGAGAAAATCGCATTCATGTGGTTCTTGAATGGGCAGTGAGAGTGGTAATGGGCTGTGAACCAGCAGCACCAGTGGGAAGTCAAACCTTTTCTGTTCACAGAGACATAGTGGCCAGTGTTAGTTGCACTGTGCAAATTTTTGCACTAGCCATGTGCTCTTGCATTCGGGTTAAATTTTTATGGTGACAGCACTCCCTTATTACCAACTTCATGAGCAGCATTATCAGTGTCTACCCTTCAATGCATGCAGGTGCGTCTGTACCCGCGATCCTCGAAACTGGACGACATCTTCGTGCGGGTGCTGCGGGTCGACGCCCAGGTGCTCCAGCTCGCACTCTCCGAAGACCGTCTGCTCGTGTTTGCCTCCAACAGTCGCCTGGCACTCCACCGTATAAGCCACAGTGGTGAGTTAAACTGTACAAATATGCTTGCTTTTGTGCAGTGAGTGCACAGAACTGCATCAGAAAACATGGAGCTAGAAATAAACTAGGAGATGGCTTTATGTCACACAGCCAGACTTCTCAAGAGAACTCTCCTGTGGACTCATTCCTTTCACTCTTTTCTATGCAGTGTCAGCCCAACACATTACCTCTAAGAGACAGTGTATCAGCTGAGAGTGTTTTGTTCAGCTGCACATTTGTATGCTCTGACATGGTGATCATGTGTTGAGCTGACGCTATCTTCAATCTTTCTGGGGGTGGGAGGGGGCTTACATGAGTTTCTGAAGCACGAAAAAGGGTGAACGTACAAACACGGTATCTCATTCTCTTCAACTGTGTCTGTGTTTGCTCTCCCACCCTCTTTCATGATGAATACCTACCAACAAGCTCAACTTACTGTCTTTCTGAGTCTCTACAGTATGTCCTTTCCCAATTTGGCCATATTATTCTCTCTACAGCATCATCTGCCCCTAGCTCATTATCTGAACATACCCTTCTAGCGCCGACTCCTCGGGTCCGTTCGATTTGCTCTGAACTACCTGAACTGGTCCATGGTGGTGCCATGTGGGTGCTGCCGTCGTGCAGGAACTTCGACAGGGGCAGCAGCAACGCGATGCTCCTACGAACACGAGAGTGCAGGTTTCAGGCAGACCCCCTGCTGCGGTCGGTTGCCTTGCGAGTTATGACAGTTGTGATTTGTGATTGCTTGGCATTTGCAACTACTGGAACAAGTTCACTGGCATAGTTTTCGAACGCCATTAAAATAGACTAATGCAGTTGTCTTTGTCGTCTGCTGCGGTTCCAGCCATCTTGTGCAACATGGCCTTGGCAGTACCTCACAAGATGGTGCAGGGAATGTGTTAACTAGGCTTGCATGATGCCTGCACTTTTTCAAAGCGAATACACTCAAACCTCATTACAACAAAGTCACATCTAACTCGAAAATAAGTTCATTATATCCAAAAATTTGTTATAAACGTATATTTGCAACACTGTATCTATGACAAGGCTATTCTTCAATTACTTTGCTATAACCGATAATTCGTTATACAGTAGAACCCCGCTGTTACGTTCCTCACTGCTGCGTTTTCCCGGCTGTTACGTCGTTTTCCGCCGGTCCCGGCATAGCTCCCATAGGATACAATGTATTGGGAACCCCGCTGTTACGTCGTAACTGTCGGACCGTTCCCGTATGATACGTCGCGAAGTGCGCTCGGAGCCGACCGAGTGACTACCAAAGAGAGCGGCCATGGTGCATTTTCACGCAGTTTGGCCTCGTTTGACCGTAATATTAGCCGCATGAGAGGCGCAAGCAACAGAATCTTTCAATTGATGCAAACAAAAGCATGGCCTTCGAGATTCAAATTGCAAAGATGGCGTCTATGACGTAACTGCTCGCGAAAGCAAGGCCTTCGAGATTGGCATTTACTATTGACAAAAGCATAGCCTCTGAGATTTGTATTGCACAAACATGGCGTGAATGACGTAACTGCTTGCGAAAGCAAGGCCTTCGAGATTGGCATTCACTTCTGCCATCGCGTTGGCGTAGACTCATCATCATCGTTATTTGTCGGAGAACGGGAGGAGTTCGAGCTGGTTGGAGCTCGCGTGGTCGTGCGTGCGGTTCGCGGTCGGACTCGCCGCGCCGGTCGTGATTGCGTGTGCTTAGTTCTTTCATGCCTACAGCTGTTGGTGTTAAAAAAATCACATACGTTGATTACATTTCTGTGGATGAGGCCGTCCTAAGCTCCGCGTTTCTATCCATCGACTAGATCGCGGCTGAGCGCGCCAATTTTCGTGCTACTCGTAAGAATTGAAATAAAATTCTGTACCACTAAATATTTTGCCGTTTTTCCTGTTTTTCGGCTCTTACGTTTCCCGTCTCTTACGTTTATTTCCTACGGTCCCTTCAAAAATGTATCAGCGGGGTTCTACTGTATCCGCGTTTGCTATATCGAAGTTTGAATGTACCGTGGTGCTGACACCAGCATGTTGAACTCATGAAACGAATGCCGAAGCGCAGCGCCACGGTAAAATGGTTCACGAAGTGCAGGTGAAACGAGTGGACCTCTCATTTTCATGCACACGGTGCAGGCCTGGAGCGCCTGCAGGAACTGGACCTGTCCGCCCTGGTGCCGCACCCGCTGTGTGTGGTGTCGGCCACCTTGGTGCAGCTGGGCGGGGCACGTGGAGGCCCCTCCTCCAAGCTGGCCGTACTGCTCAATGTGGCCGGACGACTGGTGCTGCTACAGCAGGACCCTGCCTCGGCGCCACCCCCGCTAGCCCCACCCCGGGGGGCACCACCCCCACTACTTCGCCAGTGGAGTGCCCCCACTGTGCTTGCTTTCTGCGTTGAGAGGGTGAGTGAAGGTGTGAAAAAATATAACAGTTCTTGTGGAGTTTTACATCCCAAAGTACTTTGTGGTAAATTACAGAAGGGTTCTGGATAAATTTTGGTTGCCTGGATTCCTTTAAGGAATACTGGCCCTTTTTTTTGTTACTATTCATACTCAGCATTACGTGATGGTCTGGGTCCTCAAGACCATAGAATAATAATACTGCCAAGCCTCAGAGCATGCTAAATAATTTTATATGACAGGTTTTCTACAGCCAGTTTCAGTTTCGTTTCCAGAGGTTATAAACTGTTATAATTGTGAGGTTACGATGAACAGACAAGAGAGAGTACAAAAAGGAAATGTCAGCTTCTCGAGATGAGTACCCACACCACCAAGCACCAGTTTGGGGTACCTCTTTCCCCATTAGAGAAATCAGTGGGTGCCCGGTGGCACCGAGGATCAAATCCAGTATGATATGATACTATGATACCACTCGCTCCTGATTTTTGTTGCGGTACTGGACATTGGATCATTCTGCACTGCTGCTTCTGACAATGTGTTTTTCCAGGTCTGGGTGGCTGAGAGCTGCCCCGAGTCTCGAATGCCGCACCTGACTCAAGCGCTGTGGATTGCTTGCGGTGTCCACGGCATGCAGGTATGACCAGCATTGTGTTGTAGGCAAGTGCATTCTCCGCATTCAAGCTTTCGATAGATCTTTCTACTAGATAAGAAGCTTAACAGACAATTTAAAGCTACGGCATCCTTACTGCATTGTTGCTGTTTCGAATCTGTGGCAACAGTACAAAGCTGTGTATCGATGAGACGTCTTCTGTTGGGCTTGTGAAGCTCTTCTATTGGGCCTGATGGTTGCGTTATATTGTCGGTGTTGATGCGGTGCTACGCAACATTGTACAGCCCCAACCATGTAAGTACTCAAACCAAAAATATCTTTTGCCCTCTTGCCAAACAGGTGTGGCTGCCACTGTTCCTGCCAGGCGACACTGCCGGTGCCAAGCATGCCTTCATGGCAAAGCGTATCATGCTGCCAATTGCCGTCCACATCTATCCCCTCGGTGAGCGGGCTGTGCACCCACTGCCTTTGATTTAGGTTTACCTGCAAAGGACCTCACTGTAGGCCTACCTTTAGAAATGGAACAATTCGGCGAGCTCAACATGCTACCATTGACGTGTTGCACAAACCCTATTGGTGTTTCTTGGCCTCTTTTGTTTGTTCATTTCTAGTTAAGTACTTGTTGATATTTCTGGTTACACGATATGTTGAGTGTAGCTGATGTGTACAGAATAGTTATCTCTTAAAACTGAATGCTGAACTCTTAATTAAAGCACTGTAATGGCAACATCTTAATGAATCCGTAACTGCACCCAAAAGATAGACTTTGCTATTATGTAAACTTATCTGTTAGGGCACCCAATGGGGACAAATTGTAAGGATAATTTTACAGCTTGCATGAGATCGTTAACATGCTTACAGGAGTTTTGCAGAAGCCCCACTCAGAAATTAGTCATGTATACTTATAAACAGTGTAAAAACGAAAAAAATCAATGTCTACTTTAGATGTCAAGGTGTAGTTCATGGAACTGTGATATTGTTACAGTACTTGTAAAAATTGGCCTACTAAATAAAAACGTACTTGTTACAGTTCATTGTAGGTCCTGAATTTTGATTATAAGTGCAACAAACCCCTTCAAATGAGTGCAGTAGTGCTCAATTGCCAGGAAAAGCAAGTTATTCCCATTTATTTAAACAGAAGCTCCTGAATGGAAGCTTCTTTTTAATGGAAGTGTAAGACTGGTCACAATGGAAATGTCAGCGCATTATTCTTCAAGGGCTTCAGAGATGCATGCACACTTAGAATGCCACATGGCATCTGGAACAGAAGTGTGAGTATCCTGCACAGATTTACATTGTATGAGGACACCATGATTATGTTATCATTCGTGGTCTGCCTTGAACATGAACTGTTTTGTAGGCTGTGCTTGAACCTGATGTAAAAGAGTAATTGAATTTCACTGCATAACTGATGTATGAGAAAGCTTCGTTTTGTCCTCTGCATTATGTGTTTATTAGGTACATGATGTTGAATGCAACTGTGTCCTCTCTCTTACAGCCGTGCTTTTTGAAGAGGCTGTGGTTCTCGGTGCAGAAAGTGACACGGCACTCTGCGGCAGTGACCCATTCCCTCTTTGTGTTGTTTCCAAGTCGGTAAGTTTAGCATTTGGTAGTGCCAAGCCTTTCAAGTCTTTCAGTGCAAGTTAGGCTTGCTGATTGACTCGAACAAAAATCAACAACCCTATCACTTTTTCTGTTTTCAGTGTCTAAAGCAAAGTCTTTTCAACAAGCCTGAGTTCACGTTGTACACATTCGAGCCATGTCTTGCAAGCTTTCATAAAGCTTGTACATAGTCTTAGGTATCGCTTGACAAGTAACATTAGTATTTGTTGGCAAGTGTGAAATTTTAATTTTATGCCTGGCAAAATGTGTGCTAGGTCTTATATTGCTGCAGCTTGAACTTTGTCAGATGTACAGGCTGTTTCATACTTAGGGGAAATCTCGGAGCGCCTGGCATCGCGATACGACTAGCGCTGCAATCGCGCGCCGGCAGCAGCTCGCGCGTGCGCAGACGCTTCAAGGGTGTAGAGTTGTACATCTGCGCACGCGCGAGCTGCTGACTGCGCGTGGTTGCAGCGCTGGCCGCATCGCGATGCCAGGCGCTCCGAGATTTCCCCTAAGCGTGAGACAGCCTGTACATTCAGCCAAGGGTGTAATGTGATTGTTTGCCTTTGATCAGCAGGATTGTGCCACAGGCACAACTTCTTGTTTATCTTGATACTTTTTTATGCAGTACCAAGTTTACGGAGTTTTACTCTGTGTGTGTGTGTGTGTGTCCGTGCATGCATACGCCACGTCCCAGTGTTTAGTCGTCGCTGCTTTAATAGCTGCTCACTGTATGCTTCTGGTAGTAGCGTAGTCGGGCTTCACGGCAATGTCGAGGAGCATTTGGTGAAGTTAATTTTCAGGGCAGAGTTCACTAGTGACCTACGTTCCGATTTTCTGAGTGAAAGTTTTAATAAACCCACAAAAGTTATCTTTGTACTCTGTATGTTTAGCTATTTCAAGTGCAGAGCTTTCTTAACAGATCACCAGCAATTCCAACACGGTGATAGTTGTTGCCGACTAGTGACTTTATTCGAAAGTTGTTGCTGTGATTGTCTTTCAGAGTCAAGTCTACTTGCACCTAATTCTACGCCAGCTGCTTTGCCGCAAGTGAGTGCACACTTCCATTTCCACAAAGGTTTTTGTAGGTAGCATAACAATCAGTACATGATATAGCAGTTGGGAAAAACAAACTTCAAACTGGCAGCCCCAAAGGTCGCGTGATCGAATCCCGGCAGCGGCTGCGGCCTTTCGATGGAGGTGAGATGCTAGAGACTTGTGTACTTAGATTTAAGTGCATGTTCAAGAACACCAGATGGTCAAAATTTCCGGAGCCCTCCACTTCAGCATACCTCATAATCATATCGTAGTTTCAGGACGTAAAACCCCGACAGTTATTATTATAGTGGCAGCAAAGGATGACAGAAAGTGCTACATAATGCCATTGGTGTCTTTTGAAGTAATCGTAGCTGTCAACTCCATGAAAGTAATTTGTAACTATTTTGTATTTTTAGGAGTTGGGAATGGAATCTGCATTTAAATTGCTCACTGTTGTTGTTTTTTCACAACCTATGCTGCTTGTACGGAAAAGAACGACGATAGCAAAACTGGCATTATGTTTGTGCAAGGGACTGCAATAAGTTCACATGATGAGTTCCGGCTCCTTCTTTTTCCTATTTTGTTTTGCGGTGGCGTGGTATTGGATGAAGAACCAAAGTCAGTACTATTGGCAGGGATATTCCAAGCAGTGTGTGTTGTGTAGGGCATTCGTGTGTGCGACTTTCACTCAATGTACAACTCCATCGAAAGGAAGGGCCCAGGGCATTCTGCTTGAAATATTGACTGTTTTTTGCGCCACACGAGTGTTTTATGCGTTACATATGCGATCGTCACTGAGTGACCTATGTGCTGCGCTTGTTTGCTACGCCCACACCCGGCGAGGGACTCATTGAGAGGTGCAGTGGCATTGTGAGCCCCTGTGCTCCCTTATCGCAGCCTGGGCTACCACGCATGGGAGATAGCGCGCAGCTGTGCTGAACTGCCTTACTTCCACCACTCGTTGGAGTTGCTGCTGCACGAGGTGCTTGAAGAAGAGGCCATGTCATCCGAGCCCATTCCTGGTAAATGCATTGAATTGAATTGCATTGAACTTATTTCATCACATCAGTACACTGATATACAGTACCCACGGATTGAAGCTTGACATCATTTTGCGTACTTGCAGTAGTATGTTCCTACACACAAAGCGTACGTTTTCATTACATTAGCTCTGCTTTGTTTGGAGTAGCTGCAAAAATTAGGCTACAGTAAGATCTTGTTTGTTCAAATGTCACAAGACTGGAAAAAAAGATGCCTGTGTTAAGCAAATGTGTATTGATCTAATAATCTACAGTGTGGGTCATAATGAATGTGTTCCTTTTTACTGCCTTCAAGGGCTCCTATTTGAACGGGCCTCGTATTTCCTCGTGTGTACCCAGATGCGCTGCTTCCACGAGTGATCGACTTCATCCGCGAGTTCCCGGTGTTCCTCCAGACAGTGGTGCAGTGTGCCCGCAAAACTGAGCTTGCACTGTGGCCTCATCTGTTTGCGTCTGTGGGAAACCCCAAGGACCTCTTCCAGGAGTGCCTCCTGCAAGGACAGTTGGACACGGCTGCATCCTATTTACTGGTACAGCTCACACTCCTTGTACATTGAGCCACATATCTTGGGTTCTTACTTCGTTGTGTTAGCTATAAGGTTTAGTTGAAAGGTCTTGCACGTACTTGCATGTGATGTAGCATAGCAGTTTGATTTATGAAACTTTTTAAATGATAAACTTGCACACCAATGTACTGGTACGTCGGTGTGCACTGCATCAGAGTAATTGGTCCATAAACTTCTTTGCACTTTGCATTTGTGTATTATCGGAGTTAGCGGAGGCATAAAAGCAAATGGTTGGGGTGCTGGCAAAGAACTCAGCCAGACAAACACAGCTATTATTGCAGTAACAAAAGGTTACGCTACTTTGCTCCTGGTTTAAACTTTTGCCAGCTGCATAACGATGAACATGCTACCCTTTTGCGCCTTCTTTTTTATTTTCAAAAGCACTTGTTGAGTGAAAGAAAAGTGCCTGTAATTGTAGTTAGAAAATGTCGTACGATATCACTAGTAGCGTCCGGTAACCCGGTATTATGCGAACTCTATCGTGTATGCCAGAATACAGAACAAAATAAAACTGTTTAGTTTATTGAAGTTGTTATATCCTCTTCAGGTGTCAATGATATTCCAGTGTTGATAAATGCGTCATCCTTGCAATAAATTGCAATAACGTGCTTCGCACTTTGCTCCAAGAAAGCTAAGGTGATGGGATGTTCTTTGTAGATAACTGTTCTTGTCACAATAATTACTGGGTAATTATAGGATATGTATTCATTGTGCAGTTTGTCATGTGATGTTCTCGCACTAAAAGAATTGCCTACTCCTCTGGCAGTAGTACTTCTGGCAATGTGATCGTCTTCAACAACATGCAGCATACTGCAGGCTGAGTGATGGAAAATTTAGTTCATAGGACGTTGATTTCACCAAAAGTTCATTGTCTGTCCCTTTTTCTTTGCCATCACTGGTAGCAAGTGGTAAAACCAAATCACTTACACAAATGTGCACACGTCAGAAGGTGATGTGGTAACCTTCGCTAGCAATTAAGGAAATGTTCTGCATCGCCCTACACGTTTGAGAGAATTTTAACAGCGGAGCTGTTTAAGCTTGAGGTTAGGCCATGCAGAGTGAACAGAAAGCTATCATCATGATTGGCCTCTATCTTCTAGTGCATTGCTCGGCCGGCATGCACTCTCTTTGTCCTCTTTTTAATCTGCTGAAGACCTTTCTAATTAAGGTTAATTGTTAATTAAGAACCTCCCAATTAATATTTGCTAATTAAGACATTGCTAATTAAGGCCAAGCTGATTATGAGCATACTAATTAATTGTTAATTTAACGTAGTCACGGCGACATTTTGCCAAGCAATATAGTTCTATGCTCCACATAGCCAAGCCTTGCAATGCCTAGCCAAACCTAGCAATGACTCGGTCGAGCTCGTAGAAGCTGACAGAAACTAGGTTGGCCACAACCTCCGCTGTTAGTCCAGCCCCACTAGTGCGAGCTGCCCACATTTTTTTCTGTCTGAAAACCGGAGGCATTCCACACTGTGGTGCAGGTTCTGCAAAACTTGGAAGTGCCTCTTGTCAGCCGTCAGCATGCAACTCTGCTGCTGGGAGCTGCTCTCGATGGCGCCCATTGGGTCTTGGCACGTGACTTGGTGCGCTTCTTGCGTGCCATCAACCCCGAAGCAGACTGCTCACCTCCGCGACCCTCGACTGGTCCTTCAACGTGAGTTGCTATAAACACATCATGATACAAATGTAAAAATGTGCATATTACTCTGGCCACTATGTAATTCATATCAATACCTATGTGTTTTATAACGTGCCATAATGGCAGCGATATCAACTTGCTAACACCAACTTACTTTGTCTGGACAATAGTGCTATGCATGCATTGATATTGTTTCAGGACATCGATTGCGTGTTTGTTGAAGGGTCGCTAGAATAGCATGTGCTTTCTTGAATTTGAGTTATGTGCATGCTTTTTTTTTGTTCCGGTTTTAACGCGATAGCGTTAGAGAGCTCGTTTCGCAGAAATTCCGGTGTCGGCGTCGTTGGTTGTGAGCGAAAAATCATCATCTTGTCCATGACCGAAAAACCGAGAAAGCTGCAAATAAAATAAATAATAAAAATGTTGGGTTCGAGTAAGAATCGAACCCAGGCTGTCTGCGTGGCAAGCAGGTTTTCTACCACGCAGCCACGCCTTTGCTTGGAACTGCACTGAAAGTGACTTTCATGCTTCACAAACATACGCATCCTGTATATACAGGTGTCACAGTATGAGATGTAATATCGCACTAATTATGCGTGGTACAAGCGTACATTTTCATCGGGCGTCACAGCATGCGGATATCATAACGACTTGGTGGTTTAAAGCCAACCACCCATTACAGAAGGCACACACATTACTGCGCGTATTTCCTTAAGACCACGTAGTGGGTGCATCACAAGTTCGAAAAAGTTTCTCGCGCATATTTGCTTTGAAGCATGCTACCCATTACATAACGCACACTCCTTAGTGCGTCCATTGTGTTACACACACGTAGCGGTCGAAGTACGCACTAGGGGCAGGGTATCGCTATCGCGGTCAACTCTTAAAGGCGAAGCTTAAGCGTCCCCCAATTTTTTTACAGCGAAAGCTGTTATGAGATCATTTCACCGGCCGTTTTTGGCGCCGTAGTTGTCCGCCGCCGCCGCCGGTGTCCGTAACCAGTATCGCTCGAAATAAGAAAAAAAACGAAATAAGAAAAAAATTCCAGGATGGAACGAGGTTCGAACCTGGGCCCTCTGCGTGGGAGCCCAGTATTCAACCTCTGAGCCATACTGGTGCTTGAAACTGCTTTGCAAAAAGGTCCTATACAGGCTTCATGTCGGGAAGGAACCACATTAGCATATGCAATATAGCGTCATAGAAGAGTAAAATAAGCACCAAGCGTCGCACAACGCGAATTCTGTAACCAGGCGTCACACAATGTGAATTGCGCAACGAGTAGGTTGTTGAATGCTTCCAACCCATTACAAAGGGATCTGCCATAATTCTTTGTCGTCATCAGGCACAGCATCAACAAAGTGCGCATAATGCCTTACATGCGTTAAGCAGGTATTACGGCTCTTCGTAGAATGACTAAAAATGGCACAGTGCCTGCTGCCCTACTTCTCAAAAATGACAATGATTTATAGCGTAGTGGGTTCCTCGCAAGTGCACTTGTATTGGTTGCCAAGGAAGCCCATAAGCGCATGATCCATTTACTCGGGGTCTCAGTAAAATTACAATGATTTAGAGCGTAGTGGGTTCCTCGCAAGTGCACTTGTATTGGTTGCCAAGGAAGCCCATAAGCGCATGATCTATTTCCTCGGGGTCTCAGTAAAATTAGAATGATTTATAGCGTAGTGGGTTCCTCGCAAGTGCACTTGTATTGGCTGCTAAGGAAGCCCATAAGCGCATGATCCATTTCCTCGGCGTCTCAGTAAAGTTATTTGCCCCTCCCCCTCCCGTCTCTCTCCCCACATCAACGTATGTTATACAGCATGACGGGAGAGGGAAATAGCGACCGGGCGTCACCCAATGGAAATTACATAACTGGTGGGCCGTTTAAAACTTGCAACCCATTACAAAGGGTTGAGCCATAATTCTTCATCGTCATCAGTCGTCGCGTCAACAAAGTGCACATAATGCCTTATAGACGTGTAGGTGGTGCCTCGCTTCTCTGCAGAATGACGAATAATGGCTTAGTAGGTGCTTCCCAACTTCACAAAAATTGTGATTTATGGCGTAGTGGGTACCTTTCTAGTGTACTTGTATTGTAGCCCCAAGAGAGCTTACAACGGCTCTAGAAACGCCGCTCTTCCAGCTTTCGCTGTGACTGTGCTGCGGTTTCAGCGCAGGCCTGGCGTTTTTTTGTTCTCTGCGACATTCAGTTTATTGTCCCTCAGCATGTTCTTGCGAGCGAGGAAGTTGGGTTTGCAACAGTGAATATGTCATGAAATCTTTGCCTCAGCCTCTCTTTTCTGGCAAATGTCTGCATACTTTTTCGGATGTGCCATTGATACTTCACTGCAGATCTTGAACAGCATTAGACAAGGGCATAGCGAGAATTTTTTATAGAAGGAATATGGCGGGTGGGGGTGTCATCTTCACCTTATGCAAGTGTGTACGTGATGTGCATATGTAGTATTATGCATACAATGTGTGTGTCACCCCTCATCCCGCTATGCTGGTGGAATAGCAACATAGCATATTTACTTGTATCTAAGTGAGCCCTAATTCTAGGCCGATCCCCTAAAGTCCAAAGCCAGAAAAAAAGAAAAAGTTGCCTCGAATGTAGGCCGAGCAGAAAAAAGAAACGTGCGGCATGCACAAAACTCAAACAGCGCTTACAATCGAACAAAGACATAGATCAAGCCACAAAGGGGATCACAAAATAGCTTGATATGGCAGCAGAGGGGACGACTCATCCGGCTTTCTCTGGTATGTGTACTTGCATGGCAATCTGTACTGAGCGAAAGCTGATGCTGCTCCTATGAAATCCGGAGCCTGCAACAGCATGGCGCCATTCATTCTGAGCTAATTGTGTGCAGCGCGTCGCCTACTATATGCTTGCGCTTTCACTACAACTGGACTCTTGTACACACCCATTTGCCGCGCGAGCGTCTGCGAGTATGGGAAATGCACGAACCGCTCGCTTGTGCCTTGGGCGCGAGGACTCTCACTTCTAACAGTAGGTGGCTGTTGTTCGCATCATGTTGGGCTAGTGTGGCGACAGCTGTGTTTACTTGCGCAGTTTAGGCAGGTTTAGCTGTTCCGCGGCAGTGCAGTGCATTTGGGTGGGCGCCTATTAGAAGCTTACAGTAGGTTAACAATGATGCTACGCCACACATGATGCCGACCAGATAGTTGAACAAGCTTAGTGTGACGGGAATGTCGGCAGGCAGTCGCGCACTCACATTTGTTGGTGGCTGCCATCATGTTTCCAGCCAACACGATGTGCGCTGAAGCCGTAATCATTGGCCTGCCTACGTTTCGAAACGAAAATGCGAAATATTTTTTGTGGTACAGTGTGGCACCGGCGACACCTTGAGTTACGAGGTGCACTTTGAACCAACAGGCATATGAGCCACGATGGCATGAGCAATCCGCAATTATTATGCTGGTGGAAACAATGACTGTCATCGCTCCTCATTTTTCTTTTCTTTTTTTTTAATACTCAAATGTAAGCCATCCCTGGAGTTTAATAAATGAGTATTTGAAACAACTATCAGCCTAGGTTCAAGTAAATACTGTATGTGGAGGAACACAAGGAATGTGCCTAATGTGTTGTTCTTTTGCCCACTGGCACAATTAGATAATACCATTAAAATGAGCCAACTAGACATCATAATGTCCTTCTCAACTGTATATTCGATCTTGAAATTGCATGACAAGTACATCAGTCATTGAGGCCACCCATGTGAGAGTGTTGTGAAATTTTCATGTGTCATTCTTTCAGGGATGAGGACACAGTGAACCAAGTGTTTATGGAAGTCATTCTGACCCGACATGCTCGCAAGCTGCTGGGAGCGGGACAGTTGCGCAAGCTCGGTTCATTCGCAGCCCATCTTGACTTCCCTCTGCAGAACTTCCTTGAGAAAGAACGGTGAGCTTGCAACGCAGTGTGTGGTGTCTCAACTCTGCCGTGTGGAATAGCGGAACAACAATGCCCATTAGTGCAAATACGGAAAGGAAATTGTTGCACCTTCTATAGAATAATGAGTCTTGCTGCACTGGTGCCACCTTTTTGCATGATTACTCACGTGCAAGAGAAACACATTCTGTGCTTTTGGCGTGGGGTAAATGTCACACGCAGCTGACTATGCGCTCTCGACAGGGAGCTCCAAGGAACTTTCCCATAGTTGCCATCCAATTTCTTTGATTGCACCTCTGTTCATGCCTGTTCATCACCTGCGGAACAGAATAGGTGTGAGTTTTTGGCAGGGGAGAACATTGCTCGGGCTCGACAGCTTGTCATGGCGAGTCAAACTTCCTAAATTCCGCAACGTGTTCCACTGGCATGCTATATTCAATGTGTAATTCTGCTAGCTGACTTACTGTATAGAAGGTGCAATAAGTGGTATCTTGTGTGGTTACTCTGCTGTGTCTTGTGTCCTTTGTTACTTGAGCGCTTTAGGGCCCACGCCCCTGATGCAGCTTGTTCTATACTCGCGGACAGCTTTTCTTGGCAATGAAGCAAAGGCTACAGAGCCAAATTGCACGAATGCTGCCACTAATGAATGTAGTCCCACGATTGCATCTGTGTTTTTCCAAGTGAGAAATGAAACAAAACTCCTTAATTTTCTACAGGAAGCTCTTGGGGACAGGATGCTGCACACACCAGCGAGATAATTATATATGTTTAAACTTAGACTTTGTCATTTTGTGTTTTTGCAGGCGTGAAGAAGTTGTGCTGTTTACGTGTACCTCAAACGCTAAATGGCACCTGCGCCTTCATCAGAATGAGCGTCCGTCAGTGGTAGCGTCCGTCTCATTCTCGTTCATCTGTCTACTTGCCTAGAAAACTTGCAATCAATTTTACCTACAAATGGTCGCCGAAGAAGACAACTCAAATGCTATGCACCGTTTATACAGCGCAGCGATCACTTTTCACAGTTGTACAAAATGCGCCCCAAACCAGACTACTTTGCACAGTACACTCAAACCTCGTTATAACAAACATGGCTATAACGAATTATCGGTTATAACGAAGTAAATGAAGAATAGTCTTGTCATAGCCATAGTGTTACAACTAAAAGTTTATAACGAATTTTCGGATATAACGAAGTTATTTTGGTGGCAGATGAGACTTTGTTATAATGAGGTTTGAGTGTAGTACATGTGCAGAAGCTCCACCCCCGTAGCTTTCCCTTCATTGCCAAGAAAAGTTGTTCGCATGAGTATAGTGACTCTGATAAAAACGAGGGAAGTAGAAGCACCAGTGTGCAGTATCTAGATGGCAGCACTAGCCACACATATGCAGTCACATTATGTCATTTCCAGGCTGCGGGCAGCCAAGGTGGAAGACTTCGTGTCTGCGCTGAAGGCAGTGCACACGGATTTCGAGTGGCCAATGCCGGCCAGTCCCGTCACACCTGGGGCGAGCCAAGTCGGTGGTGCGGGAGATGAAGAAGCCACGCCCCCTGCTTCCATGGGGGGTCAACCACTTCGTAACGGAGGTGTAGACGGGGGTGTAGTGACACGTGGCTCACCAGCCGACTCAGAGAGCACCTCAGAGGAGAGCTGGTGGCTCGAGGAGGACGAGGCGGGACTGCATGCGGCCAGTGTCGCCGAGCTGCGGGGCTCTCCACAAGTGGAGGCCCAAGCCAGGTACCTCCTCCACATACTGGGACAGGTGAGCAAGATTTTTTAGGCTAAACTTTTGTAACTCACAGATTTTGACATTGTAAGCGAAAAACGTGGCGCCTGCGAACGTACAGAAATGCAGCCCTCGAAGGTGTGCCGGTCTCAAGCATATTTGTGTGTGCAGTTTTCAAATAATTGATGCTCTCTTGATTGTGGGCTTGTCGGTGATGAGCCGTTTCTGATATGGCAATCTGATCTTTTATCGAGGTGACTTGTCATATCACGTTGCCACGTGTCGTTGTCTGGATATGAACGCATGACCGTCGTCGTTGCCTGTAGCAACTGAAGTATTGCACTGCTAAACACTTATGTGACAGTCCAATTCCCGGCATGCAGGAGGGAAACAGTTAGTTGGGAGCATTTTGCAATGCTACGAAAAGAAAGAAAGAAAGGCATGCGGACACAAAGGTTCGCTTGTCCCCATTTTCCCGATAGGGCGAGGGCTCTTGAATTTTTCCTTATTGTATTTGTACCAATACTGTGCACTTCTCTTATAACAGCTTCACTCATAAAAAATGCAACTTGCATCAATGCAAGCTGTTGACCAGACTTCTTGTTAAATTAAGCATGTGTAGGTTCTCTCTGATGCAACACGCTCATTCGCAATAGCATAGCAGCTAACGTGTTGTACTGCTATGCTCAAGGATGTGGGTTCGATTCCCAGCCCCATTGGCCAGATTTCGATGGCGGCGAAATGCAAGAATGCTCGTGTATTTAGATTTCATTGCATGTTAAAGAATCCCAGCTGGTCAAAATTAATCCGGAATCCCCCGCTATGGCGTGCCCCATAACCACATTGTGTATTTTGCATGCAGAATGCCAGAAATTTACTCCAATGCAACTATATATGGTTTTAACGATCAATCTATTTAGATTTTTCCTTTTTTAGTATATTGTTAAAGCTTAGAAGTAAACTGTGCTACAGTGATGAAAAGCTCTGCTATTTTTTTTACCACTCCAACTCGTTTAGATTCTTCCAGAAAACCTACTTTGTGCTGTTTTCGAAACTAGAAAGAAGCATGTAGTTCTGCACGTGACTGCACAATTCACTGCAAATTTATACATTACGTCCTCACAGCTCTCACTGCTCCAGTACTTGTGCATCATACAAAATTAATGGGCTTTTCAAGCCTTTGTGTGTAATTTTTGTGAAGATGTGAAGGGAAGTTGCTTTATCTACAAGACAGTTTCACTACTGCATGGAGCAGTAGTGAAAGTGATGCCGACTTACCATATAAAATGAGAATCCTTGCTTCATGCTGACAGTTATGCCAGGTCACTTTTTCAATTCTGTCTGCAGTTAGCAGCATGAATCATGCGCACAACTTTTCTCACTGCGAGTCGGTTGTGTGTGCTACAATACATTACACCTGTAATGCTGTTCTGTTGTTGCCAACCTGGTCAACGGCTTTTTTTTTTCGCAAATGTGCTGTGCTCGTCGTGCAGGCTCGGTGCTGCGACTGGGCTCTACCTTTGGCTTTGATGCTTGGTGACACCCTGGTTGCACCACTGGTGGCCACTCCAGAGGCGCTGGACAAGCTGATGCAGTGGGCATTGGCCGAATGGTATGCAGCGATGGTTTCAGCCATTTTTATCACCACATGCATATTTTTTAAGCTCGTCTGTACAGAATACGAGCATCGCTCATCAGGTGTTAATGCCCAAGCATTAGGAGCCTCGTTAATGGGCGAAAAGCATGGCTTGAGGTGTCTGTCCACGATACCAGTGCCTAGCCCTTTCAAGTGCATTAGGTCTAGGGATCAGCAAATTTTAAATTTGAGGTTCACTGGGAATTCAAAGCGAATTGCGATTTGGTCTAATAATTTCGAATCGAATAGTTCAAATAGTATACATGACATATTGTAAAATGGGCAGTTTTTGTAATGACCCAACTAACTTGCGCAGTATTTTCAAGAATTGGAACTGGGTGTGTGCGAATGTCACTTTTATGGTTCGAAGCGAAGTGGAAGCCAATTCGAATAGTGGCAGGATTTGAATAGAATAGAGTGCAGAAGTAGAGACAAGTGGCAAAATATGCTACATTTCGAAATTTTGTCTACTTTGTGCATATAAGCTCGTATAACACGCCTTTAAATGTAAAGAAATAATTAATCAAGGTATTGGTTATGTGTACAGTTAACTTTGAAGTGTGGCCTTGCAGCAGTGCAGATTTCTCCTGGATAAGTGGTTTCACGGCATGGCAGCCCCGTGCTGCAGTGAAACCACCTATTCAGAGGGGCTACATGTGGTCAAATGTGTGCCTATTCGTTAATTTTGAATGCTTGACTTCGTTTTGAATTATGTACTTAATTTCGTGTCTAAGCACTAGAATATTCGCCATGCCTAAGTAGGTACTTCTGGTTTACTTACTTAACTATGTATTGGTCTCAAGCAACTTCTTTACTCCACATTACTTGTAGCCATACATATGTTTTCGTATTGCATTCCTCTTTTCCATCTTGGAATTTCCGTCGTCCTTGTTGCAGTCCAGGTTACGTGGGACTGCTCCGTCAAGTTCAAGGTCGCGGGTCAGACACGCCTTCCTCCAACGGTGCGGTCCAACGCAGCAGCCCCATGGAGGCTCGCAGGATGACCGCCGCCACCAGCGTCGTCACCGAGGGACCAGAAGAAGGCTGCCGTGTGTCATAGCGCCCCTGACAAGAGCTATGTAGGTACAGAGCCAGGGCAGGCTAAAAGTGCCGTCCGTGTCGTGCCAGTGCGAGATGGCCGAGTGTCGTTCCGCGTATCGCACGGGTGGTGCATGACTAATCTTCCGCAGCTATTGTGTGAAAGGCGTCGGACGACTTCAGTCCGGTGTGGAGGCTGACAGAGTTTGAAGTCTCTGTTTCTACGTTCATGAAGACGCAGCGGAGAGGTTAGGCAGGCTCGAGCCCTCCATTCAAGGGAGAGGTATTGTAACTCTAGTAGTATTAGTGCAGCATGCTGCTCGCAGGCACACACAGCAAAAAGGAGGCGCTTTTGGATTAGCGCCGCTCAATGGTTCGTTAGGCTGGCAGTACAAAACGAGCGCTGCATCATCCTTTAGGCATGCAAAGAAGTTGCATAGGACTCGCGTCTCTAGCAACACTTGCCATTTGACAAAACGTCTTCTTGCGGAGTAGCCGAATTTCGGTGATGCCATCATCCATCAAAGCCCACGTCTCACACACTACGGTGAAACCAGCTGTCACGTGGGCATGATAAGCTTGCAAACATATCCTCGGGAAATCTTAAAAACGTGAGCTATTTTAACTTTTCACTCGCGCAATCGACGTCGACCAACTTCCTAGACAAGCCGCTATCGACGAGTCCGGCGCACGGACTTGTCACTTGTTATAGGCCTACTCAACAGCACGAGCTGGCCCGGACCGTACGGACTGCCACTGTCTTGGTTCTCCATTATCGGTTCCACCTCACTGCACGCAACAGGCCTGCACTGTGGCATCGTCCTGCCATGTCTCACTCGGAACATGGAGTATCGTATGGCTGTGACAAAAAATATCTTACAAGGCATCACTACCTGTGGGCTCTTATGTCTGATCTCTTCCTTGTGCACTGAACTGCACTCTACGTTAGTGCCCTGGCCGTCCTTCTGAAGTCCGAAGCCCAAACTGTCAAACAAGGTGAACTTACCGCAGTATTCGATGGTTGCTCCATCCGCCTTAGTTCACATTCCTTTCGTGACTGTAAGTGAACTGTGACGAAGTCACCAGTTTTTTAAACAGTGTTGTTTGGCCTTTCTTTGTGAGATCAACTGTGCGTGACCCTGAGACTGCTCATTCGACGTGCCGTACTTCAATGCCTGGCCTTGGAGGACCACTGCCGTACCTTCCATTTCGTAAGCAACCGTGAAAATCCATCTAACTTGGGAGTCGGGTAAAGAAGGGAAATGAGTGCTAGGAAGGAAAATGAAGAAGTCCTGATATCACAGGCTGCTTTGTGGTGGGGTGGTGAATGTTTCAAACTGATGTATAGTATACATAAATGAATTTGTTTTTTAGTGATTTGTCCAAGACTGGATCATTGTGTGGTTTTTTTTTTAACCCAGCGTGTACTCCAACATGGGAAGCACGGAGCTGCAGGAGTCGAGGCTGTGCTTAATTTCAGTGCGTGAGAAACGAGTTTGTCTGGTAACATCCCTTTACACAAAAAGAAAAAGCCGAGAGTATTTTGACGAAGATTATCTCCTTGCTAGCACCTGTGCACCAGCAGTTGAGTGAAACAGGTAGAATGTAGTTAGTCATCACATGAAGGGCACTGCACCCTTCGATCACAAGTGTTTTCAAACAATTAGCCACCGGAATTGCTGTTTATTCTTATCTATTGTGTCTCGATACGCATTATGCTGAAGTCGGTTCTGCTTGTTCTGACGGGACACACAAAACACAGTGCAGCATTATAGAAGCATCATTCTATAAAAAAGAAGCACTGAGTGTACAGTTTTGGCAAAAAAGGGCAGTGTTTTATTTGCAAGCACCGAGATACAAGCATTGCAACATTGCAAGCAAAGCCAGCAGTGCAGCTTCTTTTTTTCTTTTTTTGACACGCTTTTCTTATTTATTAAAGGCACATTTTTGGCACACACTTAACAAAAAAAAGCAAGTTCACACCACAGTATCCGAAGTGAACTTTTGGTTTTCCTTCTAGTTATGATCTGTATTTATGAAGGATGTCTTCTGTAAGCAGGTAGCTACAGATAGATAACTATTTCAATAAATAAAAAAAAAAAGACATCAGCCTCTTTCTCCACCGAAAAAAGTTGCTTTACGATTAGCTAGAAATGCTAGTCAATTATTTTACAGATGTAGCTGGCCACTAAAATCAAGTCCACCAAAGCAAGAACTCACGTATAAAGTCAGATGTTCTTATAGCAACACTTATAGTAACATCATGGGTTGTTAACCAAAAGATGCAAACAGCTGTTCAGTCAACCAACTTCGTTAAGGCATCTTCTGGGTAACAGTAGCAACATTATATAGGTTCAATAGGAAAATTACTAAATGGGAAACTAGCATCCATTTTACTGCGAAAGGACGGCAGTGTACTTTTTGTACAAAGATTGCAGGCAGCAAGTAATGCCGTAATTGCCCAATTACAATGAGAATTATGGATCCAGTATGTGGATTTTTCTTACTTGGCTGTGGCTTCTTTGAGCACATGGTTGTCTGTTCTTAGACGAGAATGCTAATAGCAGAAACAAAGCATAGATTATTTTCTGAAAGATTTGTTAAATATCACATTATAAACGTGGACGACTCTGTAGGTTGCAGGTTTTTGTTGTATTATTCAGGAATGTGCAAAGCCTCCTTGTATTTTTTTTTTTTTACAGCAGTCAGTAATTTGATGGTCACTCTTAAACAAGAGTAAAACTCAACTTTTTATTTTTGAACATCTGAAGTTCTTACTATCGAATGGTAGCGCATGGATGGTACAACAGCCAGAAGATGGGTCAAACTCATTTTAATAACAAATTTGAGGAATGCAAGTGATGTCACGTCAATTTACAAGCATTTGCTAGTTAGCACGAAGTTGGCTGCACTGAGGGGTACATAAATAGG
Organism: Rhipicephalus sanguineus; assembly: GCF_013339695.2. Lineage (NCBI taxonomy): Eukaryota > Metazoa > Arthropoda > Arachnida > Ixodida > Ixodidae > Rhipicephalus > Rhipicephalus sanguineus. Next base: position 45,429,635 of record NC_051184.2, on the reverse strand, counting down.
GGTCACCATATCGCCATTACAATGCTTATTCAACTGACATGTTGTCGTGACAGATTACTTTGTTGTAATCTTCAACACCACCTGTGTTAACAACCAACTCACTATTGTGTTGACAAGGCACTTGCAAAAACCACAAAAAAAATTGCAAGCGAGGAAAAAGTTTTCTCTATCTTCTCTTTCCTTCCCCCTTTTCACGGAATGTATTTTGCGCCATAGTCAAGCATACGTAAGTAATCTAAGCACCAACTCACCCAAAAAGAAGTCCTTTAGGAATAAATCTACTTCAAGTGAATCCAAGCTAATCTGGCATCAAGCTAGCGTACTAAAATCTCTCATGCTGCACATAGTTAACAACTTCATGTGTATAGGTACGCTGACGCTAAAGCCTAAACATCAATTCCTGTTTATTTGCAGCATCAATCAGCAAAAAGACGCGGCAGCATAAGTTGGAGTACACAGAATTGTAAAGTGTGCTTTACAATTCTGTAAAGTTTGCTTTACAAAGTGTGTAAAGTGTGCTGGAAATGTGTAGCGTTTGGTTGCCTAGTCACAACAGCAAATGCTGAGGTAGTGATAACTCTCAATTCAATAATGAAGGCACTACCTTGAGGAAGAGCAAACTAAAAGATGAAAATGATTTATAGGAAGTGGCTACAATATAAATAAAATAATGACATGGCTTTCCTTCACTGCAATTCTAAAAGCCAGTGTATTGTGATTGGCACCAATGCCTCAATTTTTGGGGGAGAAATGTAAATACGTAAAAATTCGCAAACACAGTGAAGATGAAAGAGCGTCTACTGCCACTGCAGTGCGTAGCCACCAATACAAAAGTGGTAGCTCCACATATGGTGTAGGACTCATTAAAAAGAAATGATTGGTGCAGTTTTAACAGAGCTACTGTTCAGCAATGTGAGCTGCTCAGTTAGCAGAATCCACTTCAACTGCCTGAGATTGTGCATCATTCAACACTTACAAGGGCAAACAAAACAAAGCTCTCCGAAAATAATCGCAAACAAGTTGCACAGGATGTGCAAAACTACAGAGCAAATACGAGTTAGATAACCATTACCAGGTGGTCAAAAGTAATCCAGAGTTAAATGCTCATCTCTTCAACGCTTTCTCACTAACTGTACAACATTAACATGTAAGGCCTTGCTAATCAATTATCACAACATTACACCTACAAGGCCGCCATTAGGACGTAGGGCACCTACGAATTGAACACAAGGTTTGCACCATGTAGCACCGCAAATCTCTTTCATTCCATGAAAAGATATTTTCTAAAAGCTGTGTAAGGTGATGTATTGGTAGCTATGAGCGGTACAGTAACTGCAAGGAGCAGCTTTTCTGGCTACAGCCTATCACGCAGTCCTCGAGATCAAACCGACCTGTATCTTAGTCAAACGAAGCATGATTCTGATTGATGGTAGTGTAATGAGGTGCAGCAAAATTGTATCACGCGACAGGCCTGACTTCAGTATTACACAGTTCTGATTGATGATTGCATGACAAGGTCAAACGAAACTGAATCACATTAAAGGCCTGACTTTAGTATTCCTCATCAGAGACCATATTACGAAGTCATTACAAGTAGCCGCACAGGCACTAATAAAGTCTTTCGTGCCGTGTCAGCCGATGAATATGAAAAAGTAACAATGTCAAATGAAAAAGAAAGCATTACATAACACAGCCCCAAGAATGATAATGTACCAACTTGAACTATATCCTCATCCATGAACACCGTTTTCTGGCCATGTATGAACAGCACTGGAAACTTCCATGGCCTGACACGAAGCAAACAGTAGTAACATGGTAAACGAAGTGAAGCAAACAACTGGTTATTACGGAAACTGGTAAAAAAGAAGCATGCAACTTTAATAGCAGTAGCAGTCGAAGCTGAAGGCCGTTTCGTGGTAACGTTGCGACACTTTGAGTTTAGAATCACTTTGCAGTAGCAGGCGAAAACTGGTCACTGGCTGCGCAAAGGCCAGTATAGTGCCGTGAAACTAAGAGGGCCCCTAAGCCACTCTGAGCATAAATGCAAGCAACTGGTTTCCTTTTACCTCGTCTTCACTACCTTCCCTGCAGTTGTTCATGCCTTGTCACTGCATACTTCTATAGGGATCATGTCAATGCTACATCAGTCCAAAACATCAGTCACATTACCCGAAGGTCGCATGTTTCATCCCGGCCGCAGCGGTCGCATTTTGATGAAGGCTAGAGGCCCGTGTACTGTACAATGTCAATGCATGTTGAAGAATACCAGATGGCAGAAATTCCCGGAGCCCTTCACTACGGTGTGCCACATAATCATATCGTGATTTTGGCTCACAAAATCCCGGGTATTATTATTAAACGTCAGTCACATTGGCATTTTTGTTCAAAGGCGCCATATATTTCCAGTTACCACAACTCTGCACTTTTCAACTACTGGCTGTTACCACCCAGCATGAACTTTATAGAACATGCTACACAACGTGAAATCATCCGGTTGCACAGAATAGCCAAACAATACAATGAGGAAGAGTAGACGTGCGACTGCATGGCAAAGGCATGCTGGCACACAGATCGGGACTGACATCCCCGATCAACAAACTGGTCAACAGCTTTTACTTTGGCGAGGTTTTGACCCTATCAGCTTCACATGTGTAATGGTGCATTCAGACGACGGACCGAATCCGGATTTGTCGTGGATGCGGACGGCTAATCCGCGGATCATCCGCGGATCATCCGCCAGCAGGCGCATCCACATGACGGACGGTGTCCTAGCAATAGAGAGCAGGATTACTCTCGACCGCAGTCTCTGCGCTCACCTGCGCCCCCTGCCAGCAGACCGGTTTGAGAGTATTAAGAAACATGGAGGCCGACAGAACGCGAAGCTTGTTGAGCGTCGAGCATTGTCGAGGACTGTAATTTGTTTCGGTGAAAACGGTGTTGTTGGCGGAATGGCTGGATGGGAAGAAAAATCTGCTTTACAGAGAGCTGCTGAAGACTGACCTCGCCGTTGACGCGCGTGGGGCCCCGCATACGAAGGGAGGATACAGTGGTGCGCCGATATCGGCAGTTTCTTTCTTAACAGGTACCAACAATGCTCAATGCACTGCTGCACATTATGTTTCCTTCTCTTGGTTCGCATCTTGAAATCAGTGTTCAAACACAGGCCATGTTCTGAGACAACCGCGTTCAGCGACAACACCACTTTGCCGTCTGCACAATCCTGCGCTTGCAATGATTAAAGCGACAACTTACCCGCTATTCTTCAACCTGCCAATCAGCACGCATTAAATGTGATATATATATCTCAAAGGTGATCGTCTTAGAATACGATCCCAGAAGTAAACTAAGCTAAGCGCCAGCAGAGCTGAAATCAGCTGCGAAGACAGCCGTACGGCTCGAGCAGAGGAAAAGTCTACTGGTTGCCAGCCTGTTTGTCCACTAAAGCTGCGGCGTTCTGCCACCAGAATCCCAATGTGAAAAACAGGTTGGGGTTATCCGTGTGTGAGCCACACGGAACGAGGGGAATCGCTGATGTGAGGTCACGTGACGCGCCGTCCGCGCCGCCACATCTGGATTCGGTCCGTCGTCAGGGACCCGATAATCTTGGACAAGAACACGCATTAAAAAAAGTACATTTGTGGTTTAATCAAGCTGCATAGCTCTGCCGCATTCATGAAAGACAGTTCATGAAAGACCCATAGGTCGCGAGAGCGAATCGCAGCCAATGGAGGCGACTTCAATGGAAGCGAAATTCTGGACGTTCATGTGCTTAGATTTAGGTGCATGTTATTGAACCCCAGGTGGTCAAAATTTCCATAGCCCTCCACTATGGCGTCTGTCATAATCGTATCATGGTTTTGGGACGTAAAACCCCAACAATATTTATATTATTCTTGTTCTCAAAATATTCACCATGTGGTAATGACCGTTGGCCTTAGTTTGACGTCTCGCAATATACTCGGTGGCTGGTCTACGGAGATGGCTGTGCCGGAGGATTAAAAGAACCCACAATGAAACGGTCACCGCATCCGCTGCATGGTTCATGCAAGACAACGCATGCCAAAGCACAGGAAGTAGCAAGAGCATTCAGCAAGCACATCAAGCCAGCATGTATACACGACCACGAAAACAACAAGCCCACAAAAAGTGCTGAGAATGATGAGTGATGGTGAATATCTGCATCCCACATCGGGGCAATGGTGAGACCGCTGCTCTCCCACTACACTGATGCCACACGACTTGGCGATTCATGCTTTCGCAAAAGCTCTTCTTCGGGGGGAGTGGTTCCTGTAGAGAAAGACGGAGTTGGCAACTTTTTTCTTGGCCCTTTAATGTCATGCCGTTTATATCACGAAGCGTGGTTTGTGCGTCTGCATTTAGAACAAACAGGCAAGCATCGTTTCGAACAGCCGGTACTTTTTCTTTACCCACTGTTTGCACTCAAGAGAGCACACAAAAAGCAGATTACGTATTATTTGGTGATGCGAAGTATAATCAACAATAAAAGGTAGAAAAAAATTGGCAATATGTGAAAAAGTACCAGCTGGCTAAAATGATCTGTGCCAATGGCTAAATTTCAGCTAAAGGTGCTTGTAACCAGCAAATAATCAGTAGAAGCTAATTTACTTTGCATTTAGTATGGTGATGCATGTTCAAAACAGAGACACAAATTTCAGTACGGTTAGAGTGTACATGCAGAGAGCAAGCAACAATTAATTCAAACCACTCAAGTAATAGGAGGCAGTAAGTAGACACAGGTGACTGAGAACCAAACAGAAAATGTACGCATCAGTCATGCACGATATACAAAACAATCTCTTGATTGGCAAATGTCACGTATGTGCAGAGTACTATGGTTGCGCAAAATCACTGTGGCTATCACAAATCGATAATCAGCGAGCCAGTGGTTAGGCTACGGTAAAGGCACATACATTTGTAATTCTAAATTTTGACTAGTAATTGTCATGGCGTGTGCGTTTCACAAGTACAAAACATACACATCTCAGTGATGCTACCGCTGCGCCAATTGCGCCAGACTGCGCCAAAGTGCCCTGGCTGCTACAACCTGCTACATTTCCTCAAAATTTGGCGATTCTGCGCCAAGCCTGCGCCAAAGGGGTGTACGCCGACTTTCAGAAATGAAACTAACTACATGAGGTTCACCCATTGAGAGCGACATCGCGCTGTACGTGGACCTACGCGGACGTTCTCCATGAAAATGGAGACAAAATACAGTATAACCTCGTCACAACGGATCTGTTTACAACAGACATTCGGATATTACATACCAATTTGCGGCGTTATATATGCCGACCTCCGTATTAGTTCCATTGATTGAGCGTCGTTTACAACGGATTCTGGTACAACGGACATTCGGATATAATTGACTAAAATTTCAGGCCAGCAAGGTGGTCAGGACTCCTTTAGAGCGTACTTTTCTACCACGGTCATTAACTTTCGACTTCAAACATTGCTTAGCATACTTTCGGGACGGGAGCAGCGCACCGTGGATATCGACTACAGTGTTCTAATATCGACGTACCGATTTTAGAACGAAGGCCGCCGATCCCCGGTCTGTCAATGATCAGCTATGCCTAGCTGTAGCGACAAAAAACGGCGCGCAGCGTGCTTGGTGTTGCGTTTGGGACGCTGACACGCGAAATTGCGAGCCGCTGCCACCGCCTCTCCGCGCGGTCGCTGCGCGGCGAGCTTGGCCGGGTGGTCCGCTGCCGATGCGCAAAAGGCCCATCCGCGGTTCTGAGGAGCCAGCGGGCAATGCGATTCGTTGCTTGAGACGAAGGACATTACGGCTTCGCATGTCCGCTAGCGCGATGTTCTTGCCCGCAAAGTTCGGATTTGGCTCGTACATCGGCACCGTGAACGGAGTTAGGCCTAACCACATCTAGTAGAAAGCTCGGTTGCGATGTGCGTGCCCGCGGTGCCCGATGTTTCAAAGTACGTCATGCTCGATTGCGAGTACAAGGAGTTGTCCCGCGGTGGTCTTCGTCATAAGCTTCGAAGTGCTGATAAGAAGAACCTCGAACAGCGGGTCCAACGAGTCAACGCTATTAGTCGCACGTCTGCGATGTTCGCGACGAGTGCGGCGCGCTATCGTAATCTGATTGAGCTTCCGCTTGCAGCTGCCCAACTAAAGCGTTCCAAATTATTGTCGACCCGTAAACACAGAACGAGTGCGAACGCGTCACTAAGTAGCGCAATTTTCGACAGCCACGACCTCGCGACGCACAAGCAGCAGACGACGATCCCGAAGCGAGCATTAACACGTTTTGGCTGCTTCTGCGGTAATACCGCAGAAGCAGCCAAAACGTGTTTTTCGTACGCTTGTTACTGAATGGAGGAGCCAGCTGAAACGGAGAACTTGAACGCGGAGAAATGCTCCTTACGACGAGCCCAAAATGGTGGCGCCCAGTTGCGCCGTTGCCGAGCCATAATTTTGAAAAACGCTTTTTTTTATATTTCCGCGATTTTCGCCAAGTCGGCAGACGCAAAACAAATTTTTTAAAGCACTTCTACGTAGTTTTCATTGAAGCCATTTTGGAATCAGATAGAAATGGGCTACAGAAACTGAAAATGCGATTTTCCAAAAATCGCATTTTTTTTGGTCCCCCGTTAAAAATAAGACCATGTTTGTGACTCATAATTCTCTCCGGTTATAACAGACCCATTCAGTGTTTACATGAAAGTCTGTTGTAACAGTACTTGGATTTTACATACTCCCTTTACAACAGACCAAAATCCTCTTCACTATGAAGGTCTGTTGTAATTAGGTTATACTGTATCAATATGGCGTTGTCAAGCGGACGGAGGAACTGCGTTTTGTGTTTTTTTTTTGTAATCAAAGCATCAACTGTAGGCAACATGGCGTAGCAGCAGTCAAGCGACATGCAGCCATGAACGGCACATTGATGCTACCAGTCGTCATTGAGACGCTTCAGGCGGGCTGCAGCGGCTGAAAACGATCCAGCCGACTTTGGAATTCGGCAGTTCATAGAACGTTTTGCAGTGTGACCGCGTGACAAACGCAGAAACTCTGTTTGTGCTTGGCATGACTCTCAAGGGCATCCCATACTCGTGGGCCGACACAGCAACTGCCTTGTTTCCCAAGTTATTTGGAGATTCCGAAACAGCGAAGCAGTTTAGTTGTAAGAGGTTGAAGGCATCCTACATAGTTAGTGACGGCCTCGGGCCGTATTTCAAGAAACTTGTGCTTGACGAGCTGAACAAGCCGGGTGTGGTTTTTTCTCTTAGCATTGATGTGACCCCTCTTCCTGAACAGAGGTGCCAACAACTTGATGTTGTAGTTAGGCATTTGTCCAACAAAATGCAGCGAGTTGTGGAACACCTACAGTCTTTCCGGCTGGGTTCTGCGACTTCGGAAATTTTGGCTAGTGAAGTGCGGAGAGCAATGATGGACCTGCCGCAGAAAAATGTCATTTGCTTTTCTACGGATGGCCCTAATGCAATGAAAAGCTTCAGAAAAAAGATGCAGATGACATCATAGATGTAGGAGAGTGCTGCTTGCACAAAGTGCACAACTCATTTGCCCGCGGCTTGAGTGCTGTTGGCTCGGATGTCGACGCTGCTGTGGTCGATGTTTATTACTTTTTTATGAATTCTTCGGCTCAGAATGAATTGTTGAAGGCAGAGCACCTGCTCCAAAAGCTAGTTTTGCTGCTCCAAAACGCAATTTTGCCTGCTCCAAAAGCTGCTCCAAAGTGGCCTAAGCCAGTAGCATCACTGACATCTACACGGGTTATCGCCTAGAAGAGGCTGTACTGCAGCTTTCAGCAACCCTGTTTTAAAGCACTACACGCTTTACTAACACTTAGCTAAATAGTTAGGACAACTAGCTTTGTGCTGAGGACAGATCTTGCCATGTAAAACATCACACAAGATGTGCAAGCACCCAGAACACCAGGCATCATTACAATGCCTTATAAAATCTCAGCTTTGACCATTAAAGATAATATGTTGTGCAATGTACTAAGTGGCACAGGAAAGACGAATGATACAAGAACACAAAGGGATACAAAGTGCTGCCACATCCAGCGCTCCTTAGTATGCTGAACTAGCCTAACAACTCTTGCTCAAGAGTGCGTTACGGTTCGTTATACATATGTGCTTAACTAGCTTGGTCACAGTTTAACAACAACCACTACTTGTAATACTGTTATATAACATCTAGTATTGTGAAGAAAGGCAACCACCACAGCTGATAACACCAAGCAAGAGGTACTAAGGTTTTAGCACACTGTACCACAGGTATCGGTCTTAAGAAAAAATGATCTCTAGCACTTACAGTACCAAACTAGGTAAAGTTTAGGTAACACCAAAGGTACTTTGTATTAGTGTTCATGTGCATCTATGTAGGAGCTCCTTCATCGCCACCATCCGTACATAAAGCTGCACTGGGACATTAACCGCTCTATACTAGACGTACCAGTACGTTTACAGCACTTCCAGGGTTGTAACATAGCCAGGCACGTAGCTGTTCCTAAATTTCTGTTTAAAAAATTCCTTGCAATGCCACTGGCCCTGCCTAACCCAATTATCACTTTAAATAGGACAGCATATTGGTCGCAAAAGTCACCATTCAAGCGTGAAAGTGTAATATTACACATTGGTGTGTGTGTCAGAGATTTAAATAAGAAAGAGTGAGAAAATGATGAGGAAGCCGTTACAGCGCTATACATATATATATCAGTCTTGTATTAGACGTGGCGCCACGAAGAACCTACAAAAGACATCTAGGTTGCCTACTAGAAGACCGGCAGTACAGCTTTTGGAGTGATAAGCAGCGTTTGAATTCCTGGTATACTTTGTTACCACTCATTCCAATTTTACTAGGGGACAGTTAACAAATGTTAGGAAACGTAAAACCTTGACAGCTGTACAAAAAGAAGTCAAAGGTAACACATTTGATGTCCTACACTCACCAGTTTTTTCAGCCAGACATTGCTTTTTGGGCTATACTGTTAGCGTGAGCACCAAGCTGCATTCTACTGTTTGCTACAAATTGCGGCAAGTCCTACAGTGCCACTGCCATACTTCCAGAACTTAATCTCAATGACAATTGTGGTGAAAGCACATATTGCCTGCTTGGGCTTCGCTGCCCTGGCATCGATCCTACCGAACAAAAGGCCACAACACAGCAGCCAACACAGCACTGCTGTACCATCCCGTCTGCTGTGCTGCTGCCCCTTGTTACAAACATGCACTGGCTGGGCCAGCTTTGCTAATCCTCGTGGCAACTGGCAGCCGCATTGCAACAAGTTGCGAGCCGTTTTAGGGCTGGCAGTTAACCAGTGGGCATCATTTAGGGTACGCCGACATCATGAAATCTGCTTTTTGAGTTTGGGGGTCGATCCATTTGATACGTTGGTCTGATAGTTGTTGCACTACCTCCCTCAGTCAGCTCGACCAGGCCTTTGTGGTTGAACAGTGGTGCGAGGCCCCAAGCCTGCGTGCAAGTACAGAACGATGTCAGTCGGATAGGAAGCACAGTTGCAAGTAATGTTTCATATAGATCTTGAAAGATTAGCAGAAGGGCACAAATGACACATCTACTCTGAACACTTGTGCTTTTGGAGCGTATTTTCATCACACAACAAGAATTGTCATCCAGCTTGCTTGCATTTCCTTTCTTAGAAAACAATGCGGCCTCTACTTACCCATCGAACGTGATACACCATGCTGATAGCGTGCACCCCGTTTTTGGCCTGAAAGCACTGTATGCATGGTGTTGGAGCAAGGAAAGGCATGAAAGATAGATTACCATTATTGTTGTGTGACAAAAGTATGCCAAAAATTGTGCAACTGCTTATAAAGTGTACACATGGATAGACAAAACAGAAAGCACTATCTACTGTTTTATGAGGCCATCAGAGGTTGCCTCTATATTGTGTAGTATTACATACAGCACATGAAAGACGTGCACAGAATTGCAAGACAACTCTGAATGCCTAACTTTGACTTTGAAGGCCTAATAAAATACCAGTTGGCAACAGTTGCGATGTTCATCATGTCTTCACATCCTTGTGTATGTGTTTATTTGTGGCTCTCTTTTTAATAGCCAACTAGCACGAGAAATAACATTATACATATTGTGTTATTCTTAGGCTAACGATATGGGTGGATATGATGCGAGCGTGGAAGTGGGACTAAAAATGCGTAATATAGTTTTGTCTCTTCGTGCTTATGTTTGTACGCAGCCATTTTACAGTCGCAGCAAGGATGGTGAAAGTTTATAGACTATCCCACTCAGGCCTTGATGATGTCTGATACGTTCGCATGCAGTACACTCTTGTACGCCTTGCTCGTAATATGCACTTTGTCAGTGAAGGCTTCCTGGGTGCCGTCCTAATCCTCACTTATTCGGTCTTTAGCTCATATTTCAAATCTCCCGAAAAGGGGAAAGGGGCGCTAGCTCGGGATTTTACGGTAGTGTTACATTGGACAGTGTAATACTAAGTGCAATGCAATCATCAATGAGTCATAGAATTTAAAAATTGCTTCATATTGTGAAAATGGCTTTTCCTTACTCGGAAAGTATTTGATATTTTGATATAAAGAGTTCACACGCCTTGGGTAGTAGCAGCCGACTTAAAGCTATCTTTTTAAAACAACTAAGCATACCCATTCATTGTGGGACATGGTTACTTACTCTTCAGCAAGCTTTCAGAGCTGATGCATGCTGCAAGCATGTGTTGCTGTGCTCATGATGTGCCATTGGCATTAGTGTAAAAATGGTTGTGTTCAGGTGTGGTGCCACTAGTGTAGGCATATAATACAGTGTTTTCAAGACTAAACCATCAATGATCTTATGTAACATGCTAATTTTACGTAAAGTATCATGTAAGCTATGTACGAATGTGGCTTTCGCTAGAGTGATATAGCGCATCATGCATTGTGTACCAATATGAAAGCAAGGTGGAGCGCATATAATATGTGCTGTAATTCATTCATTGCGAAAAGAATAGATGATTACACGACAAGCTGTGACACTTGGGGTTTGTACTTGCAGCAACGTTCATACCTTGGAAGTTAATAGTTGCATTGAGTGAAAAAAAATAATAAAAAAAAACGTGGGATACAGGTCTTCGAATGAAAGCCTTTCAGAAAAATTGAACGAAATGGACTTGCCTTGCAATTGTGACCATCTTCAACGTTCATATATAAATGTAAATTAAAAACAATTATAAACCTAATGAAGTTTAGTCTTATGGTTTCTGGCCACAATTTTCCATGCAGTCTGTATCGCCGTGTGGTGTTTGTCTTCTTTTTTTTTCATTTGTGCAAGCTGCGTTTGCATTTCTGGTATATGTACAGAACTCTAACCTTTTTCTTGCTACAAACAAACTGGTTTTGTCCGCACATTTCTGGTAAAAATAGACAAGGAAAAGCTCAGCACATTGATGATGCTTTTTGTTTTAGTGCTGTTAAAGTTGTGGGGTCTTAGCGATAAAACCGCCGCCGCCCTCGGAACACACGGACACAGTTCACGCGGTCGGGCAACAAACGTGGAGGTTTATTAAAACACTTCTTTACATAAGGCGAGCTCGCCGGCCGAATTAGTAAACGTAACACGCTAACGGGAAACATATCACACACTTAAGACAAATATAAGACATACAATACAATATAACATAAGACATAATAAGACATAAAACAAGACAACATAATAAGATACAAATGCGGCGCCGCAGATGCACGACTCACCACGAGGGTCCGAGGGCAGCGAGCCGCGGTACCGTCCCCGGACCCTCCTCGATGAGACGTCCATCCGCGCGCGCTGCCACACCCCAAAAGAGAGATTCACTGCTGTTTCTATGCGCCGGCCTAAATTCGCGGCGGCGATGCCGGTGCCACCGTGCTAAACTCGGATTACAGACAGCGCATCCCTGGCCTTGGACGAAGGTCTCCGCTTACGCACAAAGCACATGCGTGCAAACACAGCGGCCGCGCCCGAGATATAGCACCCCACAAAGTGCACTTTAGCAATAAATTGTCGAGATTTTGAATAAGTAAGCACCGAAGAAGTTGTCTAATATACTGCTTTTTGTAAATAATTTGGCATGTTAAAAGTCTGGATTTTTTTTAAGAAGCCAGGATAATAGCATGGCATGAAAAGGGGATAAATAAAACTATTGAATTCTCATCTTTAAAAGGCCATATACATAGAAGTGGCTACGCACATGCATTTGAGGCTTAAAGGGACATTAAAGAGAAACAATGAATCGGTTTAGATTGATAAATTGTGCTTTGAGAACTATAATGTCATTAATTTCACCATCATAGGTGTATTAATAAAGGAGAAAATGAAGTTCAAAGTTTCATTTTTAAATTTCGCACCAAAGTCTCCATGCACAACGTCACGGATTTCAAAGTGTATTTATCATATTTTGGCACCATTGTCTCAACAAAATTTCCTCAAACTTGATATGTTAACTCTATGGCCCCCTCAGAGAACAGTGTACTACATTTTTACCGTATAGGAGCTACGCAGACCCTAGTAGGCGCCGTCAAAATATGTGACGTTACTGCGAACGGTGTGGAAACTTCAAGGTGGCGTCGCCAGCCACATTTTCTTTTTGCGCGATTTCTCGCTTACTAGGCGTCTTCTCGCAGCAAGTGTGGTGTTTTTGGTATCGTGAAAGGGTACTTTACTAATACGAGAAAAATCGTTTTGCTCTTTAGTGTCCCTTTAAAGGGGTATAGAAAAGTAAAATTGGCCATCTTGGTATCAGCTTTATATCTCAGGAACTGCTCGATATTTTATTGTGAAATTTTGCATGGTCAGTAAGATAGCATTTGGGCTTCACTCTGTGCAATTTTTAACCTGTAGCCTCTCTTACTTTTTGTATTTGAGTACCAAATCTTAGGCTGGGGTGAAAAATTAAATGTACCTTTTCTCAGAAGCAAGAAACAGTATGACTGTGCAATTTTGCACGCTGATTTCACATGGTAGTGGCATTCCTACATTTATTGCTCAAGAAAAAAAAATTGTCCTGACTTGTCACATGCAATAAGAGAAACTTTCCAATTAATCTTTTTTTTTTTCTTAATTATAACTCTCACAGTTTTTAATAGTTTCAGGTTCAGACTACTTGGAAGGAACTTGAGTATAATCTGAGAAAATTGCAACACAATCGGTGAAATAATTTTCCATAAAAGGTACATCATGTTTAAAAAATTTTCAAGAAATTGATCCTGAGCAAAACGCACTTTTACATTAAAGACACACGCGGAAAGTGCTCACGACATAAATCAATAACTACAATACACAGGTACTCGTTGTGGGAAATTTGTGATCAATACTTATGAAAATGGCAGGAAATGAATATATTAATCGAACTAGCCATGTTATATTTATTATAAGAGAAAAGTACATACACGCAGAAACAATGATGGAAAACAGCATGTAAACCAGCCCTCGCATCCCTCGGAAGGCGCGGTTTTTGGCGCCATTTTTAGATGGCTTCGAGCACTCCTATGCATCTGCCACCGCACGGTTTTGCTCCTCAGAGTGTGTATTATTTTTTCATAATGAAATCAGAAAATAGTTTTTTTGGCCAATTTATCCTACCTTACACCCTTAATCAAGAGGTCCTGTCATGAACATGCCAGGTGCAAGCATTAATATTTCCATGTGCTTGGTGTGATGGCCAGTCTTTTAATTACCGCTTGACTAATAGAAACCACTTCAGTACACGTGAAGTAGTGATAAAGTGTTAATCAAGTCATGTTACAGTGCGGGAATCCTGCTGGTTCTATGATAAATCTTCCCATCAAATGAAGCACATGCAGGACAGCAGATTATATTAGCATCTGTACATATCTGTGTGGCAAATATTTACCGTTGTCGTTATCATCCCGGCCACTGCATTGCAACAAGTTATTGCAAGAGCTAAAATTATGTCATGGCCACCACGCAGCATTTTGTATCTTGACGAGCATCTTAGCTGTTTTGTGCAGCATTTTGTCGCATGTCTGCAGGCACAATTGAACAGTGACGCCCTCCATTCGATGCCAGAGTGTGTGGAGCAATACGTTCATTGGGTCCTCGCACCATTGTTAAAGGGACGTATTCGTATTGTAAAAGAGTTACAATGATAAACTGAGATTAACAAGACAGCCATGTCATGGCCTCTTTGAGAAGTGACAGTTCCTGAAGAGTAGCGGAATCAGTGCCCTTTGAATGGAAGTGTTGTCGGCACTAGCAGAGAATTGTATTGAGTGATAATGTTAACAAATTTTGAATGCGCAGGGGTTTTGTCTACCAAAGTATTTGAACATTGCTGGGGGGAAGCCTGCGCATGCCAGCAATAAAATGTGTTCAGAATGGTACAGAACCCATTAAAAGCATCACCAGCCATTTCTTGGCAGAATGCAGTTGCTTAGTAGTAGAAAAGAATAACTGAAGACAAGTTTCCTTTCTGCCAGGCATGGCACTAGCGGTGTTAATGTGACATCATAGATTTTATACTGTGTTTTTTTTTTCGTTAACTTGTTCCAGCTGTTTTTGCACTCAAAAAGCTCACACAGATTCATAAGTTGCATGCTTGCTTACTTTCTTAAATGCAATTCCATCTATTTTTATTGATAAACTACTGAATAATGACAGACATGAGGTATCGAGATTCACAATTTGTGATATCAGATGTGTAATGTACCGGAATAATTGCCACGTAATGCTTCATTTTACTGTATCCCATTTACCTAATCATGCATTTAATCATCAGATGCTGGTAGACGATAAAATCAAGTAAGACAACTTTTTGTGGAGTTTGTGCATTTATTTATTCCCAGCATTTTTTTTTTTCCTTTTCTGCACATAACTACAATAAGGCACATAACTACAGGAGTACCTACATAGAATCTGCCATTTGAAGGGGAAGGAAATCACTTATATACATGCATTTACTAATAAGTTTTTTGTTAGTAAGCTCATTTGGGTTGAAAGCAAGAAAAGCACGAACGTGCATCTTCATGGTATCATGTGCAATGTGCAAATTAGAGCCCTCCTTCCTAAAAACAAAACAGCAAAGCCTAGCAAGGACGTCATGCAACTTCTATAGTATAATACAAGTAACAAAAATAATGTGCATAAGAATTTCAAATGGCTGTGGAAGGAAAGCAAAATAAAAAAAGTCATATTAGCCTATGGAATCATGTAAAGCATTCCATGTGAGTCAAGTGAAAAGACAATACAATCAGGCATCAGACATTTGAGTTTTTGAGTACTTTTTTTGGTAAAGTCAAGAAAACTTATCACTTTAATTGCTTAAAGTGAAGTAATGGGACATTACAGTACATGTACTTCAAATATTTCCATATTTCTGCAAGCATAAATAACAGGTTACATAAAAATGAGCACTTACACAGACACTACAAGGCAATCGCTACGACAACTCTCACTTCAAACGCGGGCATAAAAGGCAGAAAATGGTAGCATGTGCAGATTATAAGAAGGAACGTGTCGGTGTGCAGCTAAAAAAAAATGCTTTTGTGTTTTAAATGTGACCAGCGCCAGCCAATTTTATTGCTAACAGCAGAGCAAAAACACAGGAAAACTGCCTTCAAAAGGAAAGAATCGGTGTACATTAAAAGTGTAAAAAGGAGTCCACATATCAGTATGATTGCGCAAAGCTGTTTAAACGAAGAGAAATCAAAAGTAGCCGCTTGCTGAAAGTAAAAGCTTAGCAGCCAAGCCAAATCAACTGTTAATTGAATGAAAGAACATGCTTTTGCGAGACTCTTTAACGTAAGCGAACAACTTCACCGGTAAACTTTACATGAAATTAGTTTTTCATTGTAGCTATGGTTTAAATATCAAATAAATTCCAACTTTACATAAACACACACTCGCACTAACTTGTACAGTATTTCCAGGAAATAAGACTAGAATGTCTCGTTTAAAAATTATTGTCTTTAACTGTGGTGAACTGGCATAATTTGCACAGTACAGTATGCCAATTCATCAGTTTATAAAAAGTAATGACACATTAGGGAATGCATGCAACATTCTCATTTAATTAGGAAGGTGAGAATGAAACTATAAACAAAAAACTAAAAAAAAGCAGAAGGGACAAACGGAAAACTAGTTCATCGCACGTATCTCCAACTGGCTAAATGTAGACACACAATGTTGCCAAAGCATAGACTTTGAATCATTTGAGCAACTAGACTGAGATCTTAAGCAGAGTACCTGAAATGATAATGCTTCAGTATCTTCAAATAATCTAACAAACATTTATCACAACACCAGGAGCAAGTTATCGGCCATTTTGAACTACTGCAGAGCTTCTAGATCAAAGCAGATACATATCCCTGCCCGTGCTGTCGCAGAAGACGCGGCAGTCATGCACGGGCGCGGGCATGCGCGCTGCGCGACCATCAACGGTGCGTCATTGCCTCCGAGAAAGTGCGCGCGAATCTTGGAGGCTTTTAGGCGCCTTCGCGTTTAGACTACAGATGACTTGACGTCGCGCTTTTTTTTTTCCGACGCATTGACGCGTGCACCTGCGCTCGAGGCAGTGGCATCTTTGTACTGTGTTAACACGTGACTGCCACGTCGATGCAAGCCATGTCCCCGCAGTCAGACGTTCAATGAAGACTGAAGCTTGGGCTGTGGTTTCATCATGAAGTTCCATTAAAGGTGGACGAAGACCCCAAGAGACGAAGCGGATGGTTTTGTCGAAGGAGCTTCGCCTCTATCTATCGTGTGCAAAGCGCTTCTTAAGTCACTTTCGCTGCAGTACTATGGTGTCATGCAGAAAAGCATAGTAAGATTAGGAAGGGGCTACTAGCGGTCACGGGGTGCAACACATCTGATTCATTAATTACACGCGCGCATGCACCGTACATTTACGAGTACAAGTATGATCGTTGACATCTGAAAACTTTACTGGCAATCATTCAAAGCTGTTCATGACGTCGCTGCGGCCCTGAGAAACACTGAATCAAAACGTATGCCAACTTTCTTTTGTTGCATACTAATTTTCCATGTTTTCAGGTGATACGAATTTCGGATGATACGAATATTTTTGGTAACCCCGCGAGATTCGTATCACCGAGGTTTTACTGTATAGCCTGACGTCACGCTAGTGTTGACGCCAGTAAGTGCGCCACGTGAAAATTGACTTTAATGTCAAAATAAAATATCAGCATTTTCTGGGTTTCACACCTGCTCATAGACGTCTCTGTATAGAGGAGATTTGTATAGTGGAGTAAAGTCAGTTTTAAAAATTGGTGTCAGTACCCATTTAATGTTACCCAAATGCACTTTAATGTTAACACAGCAGCACTGGTAATGTAATAACCAGTCCTGCTGTGTGTATTAGCTTTTGAGTAACATTAAAATATCCACACACGAACTCTATTATCTTTAAAACAACGTCACTTCTGACTGTAGACAGTCCCAATTCAGCTACAGATAGGCTGCATGCTAACATTCAATCATTTCAAAGCTGTGGGGTCCTGAGAATTGGGGATGAGTTTTGCTTGGACTCAAAGTACGATACTGCAAGGTAACCTGCCATTAGCACCTTCTGTCATTCTGAGAATCGGTGATAGGGCGCGAAGAGCGCCATACTCAAAACATTTACAACACAAGGGCGAAGCAAAAAAGAACAAAAGTGCATGCGCATACAGGATAAGCATTTCCTTTGTTGTTTTGTATCACATCCTTTTCTTTTGCATGCTTCTGCAAATAGCTAAGCAGATGTGAGTGTCAACTAAGCCTGAAATAATCTTTCTTCAATGAATGGATACCAAATAAGAAATTTTTTGCCGCTGCGCTAATGCTTTATTTGTATAGCTCAGGCCTAGCAATATCAAACATGCTTAATTCCTTTCATATATGCCAGCTCATGTCTTGTGACATAGGAACCAGACAGCTGAAACTGTCCATCGAGAGGAGCCCTTTGCCTGCATGCAGGTGGTAGACAGCAAAAGACCTGTTTCGAGAAAAGCAAATATTTGGGAGCCTGAGCAAAAGACTCAATCGCATGCCATCTGAATATTTCGGCAGAGGAACAGAATGACAAAATGTATTGTGTGCAATAAATAATGTAAAGGGACACCTAAGAGAAACAGTAAATCAGCTTAGACATTTACAGCATTCTTTCAAAACTGTATTCATTCATTTTTCAGCAAGTTCAACACGTTTAACTTCTACTTCAAATTTTGTGCCTAAGCTTTGTGCCTTTTAACGTGTCAGTGTGATGTCTAAAATTATTTCCTGTATTTGTTGGCGTCGTAGTAAAAGTTGGCAAATTCTCTAACTTCACTTTTTGGCTACTTTAGAGTATAACCTAGTCAGTCTCTGCCCATCAAAGAAGCAAGGCCTAAGCAGGTGCTTTTAAATTCACTCACTGCATGGCAAGCTGGTGTTTTAAAAGGAAACTAAAGAGCAAAACGATTTTTCTCATATTAGTAAAGTACTCTTTCACGATACCAAAAACACCACGTTTGCTGCGAGAAGACTCTTAGTAAGCGACAAAACGCGCAAAAACAAAATGTGGGTGGCGACGCCACCTTGAAGTTTCCGCACCATTCGCCGTGACGTCACATGTTTTGACGGGCACCTACTAGGGACTACCGTATAAACGCGTGTAAGGGCCGCACTTTTTTTTCAAGAAATGAGGGCCAATTTTCAGGGTGCGGCCCATACACGCAACATTTTTTTTTTAAGTAAAAGAGCACCAGTTAGCGAGCGAAGAGCGTTTATTGCAGTATACGACATTTCTTGCGACATATGTGCTCAATCGTCGTCACTCGGCGAGTCCTCAGACTTGGAGTCCGAGATGAGATGGTGTGCTGCGAAGCGCCGTCACGCCACAAGCAGTCATCTTCCGTGCCATTCAAGCTGTTAGATAGCCCGGCGACTTTAAAACTTCGGGACACAATGTCCGTCGACACCAAGCTCCACGCAGATAGGATCCACCCAAGTACAGTCGCCGAGGCTAATCCCTTCACACGCAGCATGTCCGTTCTGAGTGCAAGACCATCATTCCGCACTTCAGTCACATAGCGGAGCAAGTCTTCTTCCAAATCGGGAAACTTGCACTGCTCTCCTCGGAAAGCGCGCTTAGTGCTGTTGGTGTTTCGCAAGGCTTCTTTTTGAGCACACCAACATCGAACACACTTCTCGTCAACGTCGAATTTTCTGCCGGCGGCACGTTTCCCATGCTCGAGAGCATACTCGATCACCTTCAACTTATAGCCAGCAGTGTAGCTATTCAGGTACTTGCCCATCTTGCCAAAATGTGAACGCCGTGTAGAAAACAAGCTAGCACGAAGGTCATCGAACAGTGCAGAAAACTACAGCAAATGGCTGGCCGAACTGCACAAACCGCACAAACCGGACAACGCGAACGCCATGCCAAAGTTGGTGATGCTAATGCCGATATGGATAGCGCCGATAGCGTGTTTATATAGAGATGTGAAAAGCTAAAGATAAATTCCTGCTTTAACCTTTAGTTGGCGGGTCTGTGAATACTAATAAAAAAGTTAAAATTTTTAGCCCACTTCACGAACATCTTAACACGAATAAAATCCAAAAATATATATATAGGCGCCATCTATCGACTACGCCTAGAAGCTTACGCGCGCGCGCATTTTGAATACGTATTGGTTGAGGAAAGTGTGGGTGCGGCCCTTACGCGGATTTTTTTTTTTTTTAGAATATGCACTTCAAAAAAACGGGGTGCGGCCCTTACACGGGTGCGGCCCTTACACGCGTTTATACGGTACATAGTTCCTAATCGGTAAAAATGAAGTACATTGTCCTCTGAGGGGGCCATAGACTTAACGTACCAAGTTTGGGGTAATTTTGTTGAGCCAATGGCACCAAAATACGATAAATACACTTTGAAATCCATGACGTCACGCACGGAGATTTCGTCGCGAAATTTAAAAATGAAACTTTGAACTTGATTTTCTCCTATAATAATAAACCTATGATGGCGAAATTAACGACGTTAGAGTTCACAGAGCACACTTTATCGATCTAAACCGATTCATTGTATCTCTTTAGTGTCCCTTTAATGTCAGAGTCGCGTTGTCGCCTGTCTGGTTCTTTTTTCCCCTGTTCTGCGGTTAACAGTACCTTGTCACATAGCAAAGGTTGCTTGCTTGTTTTGGCATTGCAGAAGTGTAATTTAATAATACAGCTTGACTTACATTTCTCTTGAGTGTCCCTTTCAAACAGGTACCCCATGTTATAAGATATGATAATCGGCATTACCTCTTTACAGACATACTATCTGGCAAATCACAGTATCGCACATTGAATACACAGTGATAAACCGTTGGGCTCATATTGTGCCGTAGTCATCCTTTTTCTGGGTCAGAGACAAAGGTTCAATATCCGGCGCCAACTTGATACGGAGGTGTCGCGGGAAGCCAACGAACATCGCCCACTGCATGTGTGTTTGAAATGGGCTGCATTAGCTGCTGTCGTAATTTCTTTTTTCTATATTGTAAACAAAAACCTGTTTTGTTGTAGATACAAGAAGCAGCGGCGATGAAATCGAAACCAAGCCAATATTTTTAAACAACAATTTTTCAGGATATGACAAATAAGCATTACTTTTGTCAGAGTGAGCAGCTGGCAGATTTCCTGGTACAGTGCCAGGAACACTGTCAGCCGTACTTCAATGTAACCACTGCCAAGTCATGCATTCAGAAAATTGATTTATCTACCTTGAAAGTGATCACTTAAAACAAAACAGAAAAACACACTAGAACACACAATACGTAGAAGAAAAGCAATACTTATTGCCAAGGAACCAAAAAATGCCTTTGCAAAAGCACCAAATGTGCTAGCTCAGCACTTAATTCTCCATAACCATACAGAAGTTTTGCAGGCAAGCTTTTGATCCACATATTCACTTCAGGCTATCAATGAGAAATTTTTTTGCAATGATATTTGGGGGACGCTGCCACAGCAACTTCTCACACGTGTTTTTCTCTGTAGTAAACCCAGAGTCATTATTTCTGAGTGGCTTTGCATGACCCCTTTCTGTTGGCCACCATGGCAGTCTGGCAAAATTTGTCCAGCTTGTTAAGCATTTGTCAAACATGTTTGTCAAACATGGGCACATCCATTGTTCAATAGTTGTTGAGAAACTCGCAGAATAATTTTGTAGTATTGCTGTTTCCCATTTTATTCGTACCGTTTGTCCGCATACAATAGTAGCAAGAAAGTGCTCTGCTCTTTCTTTCTTCTTTTTCTTTTTTCATGTCCATGCATTATGCTTTCACATACAATACAATGAGCAGTACTGCTGTCAAGTGCACTATCTGAAAGTGAAGCTGCCTTATTTTCAATAAGATGAATAGGCATATCCAACACTTCCAAGAACTTTCATTATAAAATAACCCGTGGGTTTGCCACTTATTAAGCGGTGACTTGCAATCTACATGCAGCATGCAGAAAAGGCATGCATGCCCAACCTTCACCAGCCATGACATGTACACTGCACCGAAGTGACGTTCAAGCAGGGTAAAATGTGGATGTCAAATAGGTATATCAGATCGCTTTTTCTGTGCATGGTAGTGCTTGCTGCATTGTCGTAGCCATCCACTTTTTGCCAGGCTCAGAAACACTTGGTTATGACTCGTATGGACATGTAGAATCACATGCAGGAATCACACTGTTGGCCTTCCGTTGAAAGCTCATTGCTGATATGCTACAAACTGTCATACATGTGAGTATACAAAAACAGTCAACACAGACGAAGTACAGAGCAGCACTCATGCAATAGTGTTAAACTACATCTAATAGTGAGCAAACAGTATTTGCACTGTTCGTTGCATTTCTTTACACTAGTATATGCTTTCATACAACACATTAGTTCAGAGGAAGATGGAGGCTTTATGAGATATCGTAGAACAGGAAATGACGCTACAGCCAGTGCTTTGACAAAGGCAAGAGCCGTTGTCAAAACATTTCCTACAATGACCATCCTTGTTCAATGATTTCTTGTTGCACATACCTTCATGTCATTTGTGGCATTTTTCAGATGCCACAATTCATGTGAAATCACATGGTTCATTCCTGCATGTCTCATTCTTAGGTAGTACTGTAACGCCTACCAAACAATGACTGGACTATCTGGGAAGTTTATCGTTTTATGTTTAAGGATAGTAAAGCCAACAAGTCATAGCACTGCAAGCCATTCCCTGCATGCTTTTTCCTGCAAACAGTCCAGCATCATGCCATTCCAGAACAGAGTTGAGTGAGAGAGAAAACTCACCACGATGATGGCAACTAGGTATCCTTGTGCCGCGCCAGCGAGCACATCACTCCAGTGGTGCTTGTAGTCGGAGACGCGAGAGAGCGCCGTGTACCAGGCCAGTGACAGCAGCGCCACCTGGACAACCGTGCGAACTGCCACGGCCAGGGAGTTGCGCCATGGCAACCGTGCATGGATGTACAGCTGGGAAACACGATGAAAAATTAGGCAGTGGCAGATTTTCCGTAAAAACATTGCAGTCGTTTGTAACACAAGGCCATGTTCCTGTCTAAACTTTTGGGCAGCTTAACGTCAGATGACTGATCACATAATTAAGGTAACTCGACACTTGCTGTCACGCTACTTTGGAAGGACACTGAAGGGCGACTATTTTTTATTGCATTAGCAAATTACCCTTTCGCAATACCAAAAACATCACTCTCGCTTTGAGCAAACGTTTGGTAAGGGATAAAGCCCACAAAAAGATAACACAGGGGGCGATGCCACTCACAGATTCCCACACCTATGCGCCATGATGTCATAGGTTTTGAAGGAGTCTGTGAGGGCCTAAGTAATTATTTATTGGGAAAAATGACTTTCGTCCACAAACATAGCGAGCTTCAGAAATTTTTATGGAGCCAATGTGGCAAAAATACGAAAAAAAGACAAATTCATGACATTACAATGACAATCATGAACTGTGGTTTTAGCCTCTACCTTCATTGACTCTTCTCATAATGAACCTACGATTGCTAGAATAACGAAAATAAAGTTCTCTAATAATGACTTGTTATCACAAACTAATCTTTAATAATTTCTGGGGTTCTACATGCCAAAACCAGGAAACGATTATTAGACATGTCGTAGTGGGGGACTCTGGATTAATTTTTACCTAGGGTTCTTTAACGTGCTCTTAAATCTAAGCACACAGGTTTTATTGCATTTCGCCCCCATCGGAATGCTACTGTCATGGCTGGGAATCGAACTCATGACCACAAGCTTAGTAGTGCAACACACCAGCTTGCTAAGCCACCACATTGGGTTTCCAAACTTGTTTTGTAGTATTTTACTTTTAGTATACCTCCAATAAATTTTAGTATCACAAACAATCGGTTAGCACAGCACCGAATTATCTTACGACCATTTGTGACAGTGCACTGTACCTCTCAACACCACACGACCCTGAAATTGCCTCACCCAAACAGCGCTCATTCCAAATGTCGAACACACTCACCACTGCGTAGAGCATGGTGTAGGCGGAGAAAGACGAGTGGCCCGACATGAATGAGAGCCGCATCTCCTTTAGCTGGTGCGTGGTTGCATTGCTGCCGCAGGTGAAGTTTTCCACATACTTATATGGTATTGCACACAGGCCCGTCAGGTTGCGGGGCTGGCACAAGTCAAAGAAGTGTGGCCGCAGACGCCCAATGGTGTACTTGGCAATGTCCGTGAGGAGCTGGCTTGTCGCTGCCCCCATCAGAAACACACCGATCATCACGTAGAGGACCTACGAAAAGCGGTGCACACGGATGCAAAACAACTTCAAAAAGTGCTGGGTTACTGAAGGCATAAACATGAGCTGTTGGGCTGGTGGTGCCACCTTATGGCATGTAGCTTAAACACACAAGACATAACCAACCACATTCTATCAATTCTATTCGAAGCATCTGCAGCAACACAATCTGCAACGTGTTTTTTTTATATTACTTGGTACGAGAACACACCCATGTGACACGAAAAGGTTTCACGCATTGCTGGATAAACTGTCACAAGATCTCGCTACTAGCACAACTTCAGTAGAGTAGAGAGGTGGGCGAGTTGGAACTGATGCATTTTGAAAACTTCTTAGCGCGAATGGGACGGAGCACAACTTGTCCGTGTTAACATGTTATCTGGTATTTTTCATAACGAGTAATGTTTATATAAGTTTATGCTCTCTGTTAACAACCTCATTTTGTAATTTTTCACAAGCTTCACAACTACTCTGCATATGGTCATAAATGTTGCCAAGTCATGTAGTGAATCATCTGAAGCTTTGGATACTGCACTCTTGTTTTGTGCCATCAAGCAAAACTTTCGTGCGGGAGGAACCCCATGTCATGAAGAGTAATTAGTGCTGAAGTGTTTGAAAGAGCAGGATTGAAAGTCAGAGTTAACCAAGTTAAGTGTCATGATTGTTGGCATCCTTCTCCACAGCACTGTGCAGATATGTAGTTTGCCTGGAACTCCAGTGTAGTCTAACTTGATCCAATATATAGGTACTGATGATGAAGCTGTCATGGAAGCAAACTCACACCAGCATGGGCTGTATTATTAACACATAGCATTTTGTTGTTGTTCCCGTTATTCAGCAGCCATTTTTAATTTTGCACATTTTTGCTAATATGCTATCTGGCGTCAGTAACATCAGATTAAGAGAGATTTTGTAATGCAGGCTTACCTTCTTGAGGACGTAGTTTAAATATCTATCATTATTTGTCGAACAATGCAATTTTTTTCTTGCTGTGTTCTACATTCCCGCATGCCTACATCTGTGCCGGGACGACAATGCAGAAGCAGCTTCAGTGATATTCCTTTTCGCTTAAGAATCAGTCAGTTGTAAACAGGCGGTGAAGCAATGAATTGATTGTGTGGAATTATTACTGGATATCGCACTGCGCATGTCTGTTGCACCTCTTGCTTGAAGCTAGCCTAAAGATTGGCTACAGCATAGAGCGCACGAGTTGTGCACACGGAGATTGACAAAAAAAATTCATACTGCGCAACAGGTTGCACAGTATTAACTGTCTTTTTCAGAAGCCACACACAACTTTTGAAAGGGGCATGTGACTCAACGGCATGCTGCTGAGTCATGCCGATGTGAGTGCCCTTTTTCGATTTCCCTATAGTGTTTATTGTGAACAGCATCAAAATTGGGAACGGTGTTACCACGCGCACGATGTTGCCCTCTGTGCTTTAGTTGCGTGATGGTCTTGACAGCGCTTGTCACGTGTCATGCGACGCTCACATTGTTTGCATAGCTCGAGTATGTATCGCAACGCTGTTGTGATATAGGGCTTTTGTCACTTATAATGATAAATAAGGAAACGCTCGTTCCATTCTATCTCTTGCTCCAACTTTTTTTTAATATATATATATATATGCATTGTGCATGGGCTCTCTCGTTTTCTACCGCCCTCCACTTCGGCCAGCACAAATTTTTCGCTCCACTGAACTTGTAGTTTGGTGTGACATGACCAAAATAAGAAAAGATTTAGTTTCAGTACCCTTGCATTGAAAGAACATTTGTGATTTGTCTCTCTTACAACTGAGATATTTGTTCGTTTGGCAGTCCATGTGAATTGCAAAGCTCTTCAGCGCCATATCAGCTGTTCACCAGCACCATCATTGTCTTTCGTCTCTTGCATCTTTCCTGGAGGTCACAGGGTAAAAGTCTTGGTGAGCTCAAAGAATTGGTTTTAAGTAGGCCTCACTGGCAGTAATGTACTCAGGGTGTCACTGATGTAGCCGAGGGGGCAGGGTTCAAACCCCTCTGAAACTTTTTTCACTTTTACATAGTTATGTACACGCACGCATACAAATACATGCATAAATGCACACATAAAAATACAAGCACCACCATAAAGAGTGGTTGAACCTCGCCAAAAAAATTTTCTGGCTACGCCCCTGCACACTGTCACTGATGACGTCAAAAATCGTGGAATTTTTTGACGTCATTGATGACATATGTAACATTTTGTTCTTTGTAGCTTTTTTTTTACATATTCTTGTTGATGCTGGCTTTCGTCTTAACAAAGAATTCATAATGTCTGTGTAAGAATACTATAAAAGGGTTACGGGGCCGAATTCACGAAACTTCTCTTTCGTAAGTGCATTTTCCCATTGGTCAGATTCCTTCGGCAATATGACCTGCATCGTGATTGGCTGACATGTTCTCTTATGAAAATCTTTCGTATAAGATGTTTTTGTGAATATAGGTCCCGATTTGGAGCCATACTTATTCGATTCGCACCCAAGTTGGACTTCTATTGTCATTATTAGTATAAGGTCGACCGAGGGCATAGCCAGAAGTTTTTCAGGGGAGGGGGGGTGCGGGTTATCTATACTTTATGCATGTTTGTGAGTGTGTTTGCATGTGTGCGCGTATACATACATACACGCAAAATTGGAAATTTTCGGGGGTTTGAACGGGGGCACGCACGGATGTACAGTCGTGTTCAATATGACGAGCTTCGACATCACACATGCATAACACTAGCCCTTATTTCTCCAACTAAACACTGTTCTATCAGTTGGGGATCATCAGAAATAAGAAAATGTTGTAGCCGTGCAACCTTTAAGCTTGTGAAGCCACGCGCTCCCGTGTAGCAAGTCATATTTAGCGCGACATTACATAATATATAGTTACCCCCCCCCCTCCCCCCTCGAAAAAATTTCTGACACGCGTCCCTGCCTACAGGGCTGCAAGCGGTCGACGTTTACCGATGACGCATGGTTTTGAGGCAGACTTCCAGCTGTGCGCGTAAGCGACCGAGACCGCCGCGGTGATGGATGGGAAATGTGTTAACCTTTCGTGGTGTCGCAGCAGTCACAAAAGTATGATTTCCGCAGCTGCGGTCGCTCGTCAAGGCGACCGCGCGGGGCCCCGGAACAAAGGCGGAGACAACGCGACGAGTGTATATGCCGTTAAAGCCTTTTTTTTACAGCGAAAGCTGTTATGAGATCATTTCACCGGCCGTTTTTGGTGCCGTAGTTGTCCGCCGCCGCCGCCGCCGCCGCCGCCGCCGGTGTCCGTAACCAGTATCGCTCGAAATAAGAAAAAAAACTAAATAAGAAAAAAATGCCAGGATGGAACGAGGTTCGAACCTGGGTCCTCTGCGTGGGAGCCCAGTATTCAACCTCTGAGCCATGCCGGTGCTTGAAGCTGCTTTGCAAAAAGGTCCTATACAGGCTTCATGTCGGGAAGGAACCACATTAGCATATGGAATATAGCGTGGTAAAAGAGTAGAATGAGCACCAAGCGTCGCAACACGCGAATTCTGTAACCAGGCGTCACACAATGCGAATTGCGCAACGAGTAGGTTGTTGAATGCTTCCAACCCATTACAAAGAGCTCTGCCATAATTATTCATCGTCATCACGCACAGCATCAACAAAGTGCGCATAATGCCTTACATGCGTTTAGCAGGTACCACGGCTGTCTGTAGAATGACGAAAAATGGCACAGTGCCTACTGCCCTACTTCTCAAAAATTACAATGATTTATAGCGTAGTGGATTCCTCGCAAGTGCACTTCTGTTGGTTGCCAAGGAAGCCCATAAGGCTCCCATGATCCATTTCCTTAGGGTCTCAATAAAGTCAATTCTCTCTCTCTCTCTCGCTCTACGTTTCTCCGGTTAAAGTGTGTTATAAAGCGTGGTGGGACAGTTAAACAACGACAGGGCGTCACACAATATGCATTACGTAACTAGTGGGTCGTTTAAAGCTTCCAACCCATTACAAAGGGCGCAACCATGATTATTCATCGTCATCAACCGCCGCATCAACAAACTGCACATAATCGCTTACATATGGTACCTCGCTTCTCCGCAGAACATCGAATAATGTCGTGCTGGGTGCTTCCCAACTTCCCAAAAATTACGCTTTGTGGCGTAGTGGGTACGTTGCTAATGTACCTGTATTAGTAGCCACAGGAGAGTTTATAACGGGCTCTAGAAATGCCGCTCTTCCAGCTTTCGCTGTGACTGTGCTGCGCTTTCCGCGCAGGCCTGGCGTTTTTTTTTTCATTCTTTTTTTTTCCTGCAACAACAGCTTTGTGACGAGCAGAGCATTCACTTTCGTGACCATTTCTGCCGACCGTTTCTGGGCTCTCCGCGCTGTTATCTCCGCTTTTGCTCCGCGAAACTGCACTGCTGTCGCTCCGGCAACGGCAAGCGCGATTGTAGCTCCGAAAGTTACCACAAAGGTTAGCAGCAAGATGGTGGCGTGCTAACCACGTCCTGTCATTTAACTCCTTTCCGTTCCTACTGTTAACATACTGTTTCTCCCACTCGATACTTTAACAGTATGTTTCACCACTGCAGTGGTGAAACATACTGTTAAAGTATCGAGTGGGAGAAAACAGCAGGAACGGAAAGGAGTTAAATGACAGGACGCGTACAGGCGCTCAAGTTTCGAATGAGTTCCAAGCTGAGCGTCTGGGTCATTCAATCCCTTTCCGTTTCTGCTGTTTTTTTTTCCGCTGATACGTTTACAATGCAAGTCGAGCATCTGTCCCGTCACTTCATTTCCGTTCCTACTGTTTTTTTTTTTTTTCACTCATACCTTTACAAAAGGTTACTATAGCGACGCGACTTCGGCAATGAAAAGAAATGAATGAGTTTTAAAAAAATGGTAGTTTCGCCATTTTCACGCCCGCACATTCCCGAACGTCTGTTTCCATTTAAAAATAGAGAGAGATTAAACAATTGCATCCTTTGACGTGTTTCCTCTGTCACATAAGTGTCGTCTATCTTGCGTGCATTTTGCTCTAACGCCGCACGCAAGGAAGATCCGGGTGATCCGGGTCCGGGGCTATCAGCGCGACATAGCGTAGGCGTAGCCAAAGGGCAACCCCCCCCCCCCCCAACTTCTGACGTTTTTCCGTCCCCCTCATAACGGAGAAGCCTGTGTACTCGTGTGTGTGCTCACATGTACACCCACATATGTTAACCCACACACGGACCCCGCACGCCCCCATATGAAAACCTGGCTATACGCCCCTGCGACGTAGCATTCGTAACAGCAAAATAGCGGGCGTCGAGTTTTCAAGAAAGGAAACTGAAGCGAGCCAGATGACGATCAGTGTTGTGTGACAGAATTAAAAAAAAAAAAAAGGAGAGAAAAAACTAGGGTCCTAACGTACGGTCCTAACACGACTCGAAGGCGAAAGCCATCTTCTTTTTCTTCTTAGTCGATGTATCTATCCTGCTACAGGCGTGCGCAGAGGGGGGGCAAGGGGGGGGGGGCGCAAAATCTGCCCCGTACATTGACCCTTCTAGTCACCTATTAGGGAGGGGGGCGCAAAATCTGCCCCATACATTGACTTAGTAGGGTGGGGTGGGGGGGGGGGGGCGCTGCGATGAACCTTTGCCCTCCCTGATGGGCAACCCTGCGCACGCCTATGTATCCTGCCCCGCCACCCTCCGAAAACATTGAGCACCTAGCGCGGTTTTGCACTGCCTCCAGGATCGGAGGCACCTCACCCGGTTTTGCACTGCCTGCGTGATCGGCCCACCTTTGACCAAGCTACGCTGTCACGTGATGACGGCATCATGTGACGTCAAGTCATGATGACGTCACAAATTTTAGCGATCTCTGACGTCATGATGACGCCATACGGTGGCGTCAGCACGTGATTATTTTTAAAAGCGAAGATGTTTAAGCTCGCCGTTATTTTAGCGGCCTATCAGAAAACTACCGTCACCAACGGCTATGTGCCACAGAAATTGGGCAAATCCCACTACTCACCACAGGTTCACTAAGAGAGAGAGAAAGCTATAGAAAGAGAGAACAATGAAAGTGGAGAGAGCTAGTAGAGAGCTAGTAGAGAGAAATAATGAAAATCGAGACATAAAAAAGATAGAAAGACAGAGAAAGAAAAAGAAAGGAAGAGAGAAAAAAATAGAAAGATCAAGAGAGAAGAAAGAGAAATAAAGGTAAAAAGAACGAGAAAGAAATAGAAAGAAACAGATACAAAATAGAGATACAAGAAACAAAGAGAAAGGGGAGAAAGAAAGAATAATGAGAAACAAAGAAGGCCACCCAACTGCGCTCTTCGTTCAGGTTTGGAAGCCCTACGCCAACGTCGACGTGCCCGTAGATCCACGATCGAGAGGTGCGAATGCTCGGCTCTGGAGCTTGGACATCCGTGTCGTGACAAACCTAGCTGAAGCCTAGCAACAACCTCGAAGCAACCCATCGTTACTAGAACAAGCAACCAGATTAGACTTCAGAAACGTCCGTTTCGCCGTTTCAAGCCTTGCGCGACTCGGTGCAAGCTTCGCCATTTTTTTGCATCACTCGTTCTGTGCCCGACGCCGCGGCACGCCGACAGTCAATTTTCACGCTCGATGCAACTTGTTTTTGAATGTAAATTAAGTGCTGCTCTATACGCTCCGACGGGGTAGATGTTTCGGACGTGCGCTATTGACTTGACGTCAACGTGGCAGTTACTAAAAGTGCAATGAAATTCTTTTTTGTTTCGTTGACGCACATTTCTCTAGACACACATTTCTCTAGACACGCACATTTCGTCTAGAGCGTTGACGCTCTAGACGCACATGCCGATGATCACTGTTCATTCGTATGACGGAGTTCACCGACTCCGCGCGCACGCCACTACGTACGTAAACGTTTCACAATGTAATGCACTTACACTCTAGACGTTTTTTTTTTTTTTTCTGTGGAACACATCAGCAATTCTTATAACTCGGTAATGCAAGTTATAAATGTCGTTTTCGCGCACATACGGCGCAGCTGCAGAATCGAAGACTGCAAGTGCAGGTGCGAGATATCAGTCCGCGAACTTAATTATATATATCCCTACTAGCACCAAATGTTGACACAACGTTGCCGCCACATTGAGAAAGTTGCTTCAACGTTGTGGCAACATTGCGTGCTACTATAGGGTTGCGGCGAAAAAACGTTTTCACCCGAGAAGTTCGAATGGCAACGTTTTCTCATCTGAAAGGGATACTCTAAAAAAAACGCGAATTGTCACTACATGAAATCGAATGAAGAACCATGGGTCCAGCAGGGGGGGGGGGGATCTGTGGCTCCCCCTTGCCCATGGATAAGGGGGGGGGGGGCTAATCGTCTGGGATGGGCGCCATCTGGGCCCCCCATATTTATTCAGTCTGGCCTGTCCCGGTGTGCAGGGTTATGGCCATGCAGGTTTTTGACGACAATGGCGGCTGAGGACCAGGGGCGTAGCCAGAAAGTTTTTTTTCGCGGGGGGGGGGGGGCTTCCACCATACTTTATGTATGTTCGTGCGTGCGTTTGTGTGAGTGCGTGTATATATACGCAAGCAAAATTGAAAAAATTATTCATGATTGCCGACAACAACGATGAGATATATCAACTAGAGTACCTGACATGCATGAACGAACTGTGATCTCAACCTCTATCAAGCCTGGGTCAGGGTTTCTTTTTTCCCTTCATCAAAGTGGAGGCCGGACTTCGATCGATGTTGATGATTACTGCACGGGTACAATTGCGATTATTATTTAAAAATTCTGAACCACAGATTCGTGAGGCAACAGAAACCAGTGGTAAGGCCATTATAGGTAGATGTATGATAACTGAGAAGAGTGTCACGTGACCCTTTTATCACCCTATATAGCTTACCTGCGCACTGTGTGAGGCAGCAGTGGGTGTTGCTGTAGTGTATTCCCCAACCGCACAATGTTATCGGTGACGTACTGCAGTGATCCGACTACCGAGCGATTGATTTATCTCAGGAACGTACGATCCCCGCATCTGTTATAAGGACTATCTCTTGCGAGGCAACGCTGCAAAAGATTACCTTTGTCGCGGCTGCACATATGAAGCGTTTGTCAGTAGAAATAATGGCCTACGAAATTGGAATATCATACATCCCCCTAAGCAACGTGTTTTTGCCAGTTATTTGGACCAGTGGCCAAAAAAAAAAAAAAAAGCAAGATACATTGCGAGTAGGATGAATTGAACCTTCTGCGTAGTCACTGTGTCTTTACTTAACCTGCAGTGTGCTGAATCCGACCACTGTGGTGAAAGCACTGCGGTGTTCGACGGCTAGGCCGACGTGCCGCGTTCCAAGACGAACGTCAAAAAGTATTACATTTTTCTCGCTCTAAATGTACACAACCAAAAACAAATTGCACATGCATTTTGAGTCTACGATTTGATATATAAAAATGGAACACGACTGAATGCATATTAATTAAACATTTAATTATGCGCTAATAAGGGTTAATTACTAAAACTCACACAAAACAACATATGACTTCATTTTCTTTCTTGGAATGTAATATCGAGTGCCTTAGAATTACGGTGTGCTAACATGACACATTTGCGCTCCTGTACACGATTTGTGCGAAACGTTCGCTGCACTAGGAGGACAGTGAATTAAAATTTTAAAGTGATGTAATCGTCCTTACGTCACTCGGTCTGACGTCAGAGCAAACTCTTGTGACACACGCACTCTTATACGCGTGACGTTGCTACACCCTATGACGGTGGTGGAGGGAGTATTGACCTCGGTAACTTTTGCGTCCATGACACCAAGTCTCTATGGGAGTTCGCTAATTACGCAAGAAACACCAAACATTAAAAAAAAATATATACCAGATAGGTTGTCATTATAAACATCGTAAATGAACGTAGATATAATCTCAATACATTTATCGTTTAAATGCCTCGCGAAGCAGCCTCACCCTGATCGAAGTCGTTTTCTCGGATGCGAATGAGGCAACGACGGTGGCACGATCCGGCAAATACACGGGGTGAATGAGATTTGCATATGCGAAGTCTTTGCTCTTGTTATGTTATACCGCTTGTGTGAACGGCCTATAGATGCAGTGTGCACACGTAGCATGCGCGTGTGTTTCTGCACTATATTCCTTGCTCCGAGGGCGGGAGATAGATATGACAATTACTAATTAAACCTTTCAATATTACAATATTGCATTTTAGCATGCACGTTTGACACGTCGTATAAGTCAGTCTGTTCGCCATTGCCAGTTGATTGTTTCGTATGAATTTTCATTTTCTTTAATAAAGAATATATAGAATATATACAGACTATATGGCGGATTTTCGACATTTTTCGTTCGTATACCTGTCACAATCGTATGATAGCATTTTTTTTTCCTGATAGACACAATGGACAAGAACTTGCGCTTGCATGTTAATGGCGGGTTCAAAGGGGGCATACGCCCCGAAACACCACGTGCCGCTTCCTGTTTTGGTTAGAAATGACGAGCGTCTTTTTATCATGCAAAACAGACCCTATGCAGGGACGTCCCGCTGGCATTAAACTAAACTCGGAATGAACGGCAACTTAGTTGTGCTCGACAAAGTCTAAAAGAGCCCGGCAGTTTATTCTGAGCTGTAGACTCGCGGCTTTCAAGGTGCGTGTTTAACTGCATATACACTTGCCCTGTGCGTTGAATTCAGTTGTGATTACAGACAGGGCGAACACTGCAGTCAGCGATTCTATTTAGTGAAGAGTAAGTGCCATTACGTGTATCGCGCCTCATAAGTCTCCACGTGGCGGCGTTATCAGCTGGAAAAACCAACGGAAACGGCGTGCGATAACGACGGCGACTAGAATCGAATTGCATCCTCCGCGGCAGTCTAGTGGTTATGGTGCTAGACTGTTGACCCACAGGTCGCGGGACCGAATCCCGGCCGCGGCGGCCGCACTTTGAACCGTGTACTTAGGTTTAGGTGCACGTTAACAGATAGTCGAAATTTCCGGAGCCTCCGCTTCGGCATCCCTCATAATCATATCGCGGTTTTCGGCGGTATAGAAACCAATCGGAGAAGGCGAAGCCCCCTGCCAGTCAAAGATGACAGAATGGCGGAATTTGACGGTTGAGCTCTTTTCTGTCACGTTCTGACGTACGCAAGATATCGCATCTGGACTCAGGGGACACGTGAAACGTATAGGGCATTGTATGTGGCAGGGACGTAGCCAGAAATGGGGCGGTCAACCACCCGTTATGTGCGTTTGTATGTGTGCGTATATATATACACATGCAAAACTGAAAAATTCGGGGGGTCTCACCCCACCAACTCCCCCCACCCCCTTCCCTTCGGCTACGTCATTGCCGTCGACCGTATCTGGACCTATAGAGAACAGGTGAAATATACGTGGCATTGTGGCATCGACAAGGAGGTTAGAAGGTTGACACATATGCTAGTAGCACGCATTGTTTCCGTAACGATGGGCAACGTTGCGTCAATGATTGGTGCCTCTAGGGGCTATATATCTCGGTTAAGCCAGCACTGGGATGTCAAATCGATGGCGCGGGGAATGACGACAAAAGCCCTGGCGAGCGAACGCTGGCGGCACGCACGCATTAATTATATTAAGATGAGACCGAGTATGCGACAGTTCGCGTAGCCCCAGCATGTCCAAGGCAAACACAGATGGCGACAAACGTTATATATAGACTTTGGTGACGACATTGCTTTCAAATTGTCGGTGAAAACGTCAGCCTCGGAGCGTGTGTCTGCGTCGTGCTTTGGAACTGTCTGCGTCGTATTTGATTCTCCGTGGTGCGAGAACGGCATGGAACGTTAATCGCCTTTTAATATTTTCCGCCAGTTATGTTTTCCTCCCTGCATATTTTCATCATCCTTTTTTTTTTCGCATTCCGTGCGGCATTTAAACCTAATTAAACTTCCTTACCACCTGCGTCACGGCTGCTTCGACATTGTTTACGCTGCCTCGGTGCCCTTTAATGCCGCGTTTGAGCAAGGGGAAAAAAAAGGAACGACATTCCGGGGCTAAGTCACGACTGGCTGCATGCCGTCCGCTTTGCTACGTCGTGTCGGTCAAAAAACTCGTTGAGCGGCGTGTGACTCGCCGCTGAAATATCGTTGTGTTGGATAAAACCACCGCGGACGGCGGAGAACCCTGCTTATCAAGCGATCGTGGAGTACTTCCGCGTAGAACACATATCGTCCAGACTCGACAGATTTCCCCAGGGTGTCGGAACGAAATGTTTTTCGTTTCGGTTTTAGTTTCGTTCCACCGCAAAAAGTACCGTTTCTGTTCCGGATCGAAAAAAAAAAAAATGTTCCGTAACGGTTCGTAACGGTTTTTTTTTTTTGTATGCAAAAATTTGATATACCACGAATTCCTACCAACTAGCACAAACCAGTACTAATTTCAAAGTCAGAGTATTTATTTTCTCAAAAGACAAATACGAATATTTTTAGTGGGCTCAATGCTTTGTGTCAAGGGAGTGAGCACGATCTCAGAAGCAGCACGTCATTGAGTGTACTACTACTCCCTGATGTGCGAGACCGCTATTCTGATAAAAAGATAGCCAGGCCTGCGCGGAACACGCAGCAAGCACAGTCACAGCGAAAGCTGGAAGAGCGGACTTTGTAGAGCCCATTGTAGAGTCTCTTGGGGCAACTAATACAAGTACACATGCTAGGTACCCATTACGCCATAAATCATCGCAATTTTTCTGAAGTAGCGAAGTTCCCACTATGCCATTTTTCGTCATTCTTCGGAGAATCGTGGTACTCGCTACACATCTGAAAGGCATTATGTGCACTTTGTGCTGTGGCTGATGATGATGAAGTATTATGGCTGGGCACTTTGCAGTGGGTGGGAAACAGTGTTGCGGAATGGGCGCCTCCATTCCATTCCAATTCCATTCCGGGGAATTAGAACTTGCCGCAATTCAATTCCTTTCAATTCCTCGGAATGAAAAAAACTATAGCCCATTCGGACTCTGGGAATGGGCGGGCAGTTCAATTCCATTCCTGCAATTCTTCAACGTAGGAAAGGCATCTTGATAGTTTTATCGAGTTAAGAATGAACGCCCCATAAGGCTGATGTCATCAGATGCATTAAGAACTGCAAAAGTACGCAAAACACGTTACCAAGGTCGAGGGATAGTAGCTTGGTGACATATCTCGTGCAGTACAACCACCCTACTAATTCCCATATGGGCAGTTATCCCGCTACCAGGGGCGTAGCCAAGGGGGGGGGGGGGGTTCACCCCCCCCCCCCCGAAATTTTTCAGTTCTGCTTGCGTATATATACACGCACGCATACAAACGCACGCACGAACATACACAAAGTATGGTCGAACCCCCCCCCCCTCGAAAAAAATTTCTGGCTACGCCCCTGCCCGCTACCTATAGCATTTGCCTGGTCAGCGTGTTTGAACGAATGGTGGTGTTTTAATATTGTTTAAGCTTAAATGTGTTAATGCTAAAATGACGACATAGCGTATTTTTTTGCTGACAAAAGTAGTATTCAAGAAGACTAAGCAGTTTTGCCACGCGTCTGGAGTGGTCGCGAATATGGAGAAAACTAAGATTTGGTTCGTGGGGAAGAAAACCCTCTAGATCTGCTGGTATTAGTTGGAACAGTGCACTGCTCGGGCACCTTGTGCCTTTGCATCGAATACCGAACGCTGGGCCGCAGTACTGCTCGTCAGCATTCACGCTTGTCAAACGCGCCTCGCAAGCATGGTTGGGGTGAGGAGAACTTTCTGTGTTCGCCTGTGCGCAGGTATGCAATGTCTTCCTTGTAGCAAAGGTTATTTACGTGTTTCAGGTAAACTGCTCGTGAGATTAACATCAGGCTGTGCAGAGAGTATTCGCCACTTTCGTGTGGGGGCATCAATGGGAACCAACGCGCAGAAATAACTTTTCTCGATCCCTTCTGTATCTGCTGGGATAATGCATTTGTTTGTACTTTAACTTATGCCTCGGTTTGTAGTAGGCGCGTTGCTTATAAATGTACCGTGCTTGTAATTAGCCAAGCCTTTTTTTTTAAAATACTGCTTTATTGTTAATTTCGAGGCTCTGACTTACTAATATGTGAAGTTTGAAAAACGGGACGTAGACGCACATGTGCTCTATTTTCGGAAAAAGACTTAATTCTATTCCCTTTCCATTCCGTGCAAAAGGCGCTTAATTCCAGTCTCATTCCACTTCTCCAAGCGTTGTCCCCATTCCATTCCGGGGTCGCGAAAATGTGGAATGATTCCGGAGTCTTTCCAATTCTGGTGGGGCAACTCCGCAACACTGGTGGGAAGCATTAAAGCACACACTTTTTGCGCTATTAGCATTGTCTGATGACTGGATGTTATTTTCCTCTTCTGCCACGCTATATTACATATGTTAAAGCGATTCCTTGCCCGACATGACGCCTGTATAGAGTGTTTTTGTGAAAGATGAGTTACAAGCCCCAGCGTGGCACTCCGGTGGAAGACCCGACTGCCACGCAGAGGGCGCGGATTAAAATCCCATCCGATCCTAGAAATTTGTTTCTCATTTAATTTTCACGGGCACCGGCGGCGGCGGACAACTATGGTGCCAAAGTCACCTGTTGTGATCTCGTGACAGCTTTCTCTGTAACAAACTTCAGTGCCGACAATGCCCTCTCCACGTTGGCCTGCGTGACAGGCGCGCGAAAGTCCACTTGCGTTAATATGAACATCTCTTGTCGCCACTGTTTTCGTTTTTCGCACAATTTCAACATATCTTTGCTTTGGAATTCCTGCCTGAGGTTCGCGTTAATACTAGCTGTACCCTGAGATATGCATAACTGCTCACTTTGCATGAGCTCAGTTGTTCCGGATTGCGACGTTTTCTCGTGAACCGAAAAACGATTGAAAAAATTTCGGTTTCACTCCGGAACGAAATAATAGATAAAGTTTTGGTTACGTTTTCGTTCCGGTCAAAAATATCGTTTTTTTTTTCGTTTTTCGTTTTCGTTCCGTTCCGACACCCTGGATTTCCCATGTGGTTGAAACTCCGTCACTCATACTTCGTTTTCTATTTATTTATTTTTTCAAGCGAAGCTTGTTATGAGTTACAGATTTCGGTGGCGGCGTTGTCGTACGCAAAAAATCCGGTCGTGTACAGAAATGCGGTCCCTCGAAGGTGCGCGCCAGTCACGTGCGTAAATTTGTGTCTGATGTGGCATTCTGATCTTTTATCGAGGTCACTTAATTTTTCTCACTTCATGTTTCCACATTTAATTGTTGCCTGCAGTATGAACGCATGACGGCGCCGGAACGTGAGTCATTATAGGCACGATGCCAAATGCGTAGGCGCGCCCACACGCCACGCCCGCATACAATCAGAGTCGTTTCGCTTCCGGCGGGGATAGAAAGACAGACAGAACTAAATGATAGAAAGAAACCAGGAACGAAATAAAAGTAGTACGTAGGTCTGGCAAGCACTCGCCAAGCTTCGCTCCCGATGTGGGGGCAAGATCTTTCAGATAGGGGAACGCCTCCTAAATTTTTTTATTGCAGGCGCAGTTATGGGAATCTCCAAGCGACAATTTTGCGTCGCCGTGATGTTCCGGTTGCGACAACGTGCCACGCGCACGGTACGCTGTGGGATAACCGAAAACGTGCGAGAGAGTGCGGGGTGAGTGCGACGTATAAGTGGAGGGAGAGGACGAGCGCGCGCTGCAGCGGGCGAGGGAAGCAAGCGCGCGGTAGTTGGCGGGAACGGCGGCGCCTTCGCACTGCATAGGCGTAAAAGGGTCGCAAAAACCGGCAGTGCGTGCAAAGGCCGAGTGAGCCGAGACGACTGATCGCTCCGCGTGCATGCGCTGTGTCCGCGCGCCCATGCCCAAATGGTGGTGGTCTCGTTATCAGAAAGACGAGACGCAAGCCGCGGTTGCTCACTTTTGTATGCATGCGCTAGCTGTTCATCAGCGCTCGCTGTCATCTAATGCGATGTGTTCATGTTTGCCTGTTCGCGCGTGGCACCATGCTCAAGCAGTTGATTTACTGCAAATGTTTACTGCAGTTTTTTCACTGTTAATAATATGAACCTTATATTTTTATGCTCTTTGAAATATTTTACGTCACGAATTACAAAGTTCGGCTCGAAATTTAAAAATGAAGCTTTGAACTTGGTTTTCTCCTCTAATAATAAACCTATGGTGGTGAAATAAACGACACAAGAGTTCTCCGAGCACACATTATCAATCTAAACAAATTCATTGTTTCTCTTTAGTGTCCCTAGCACACGGTCATCACATTCATATGCAGACACGTACACATGCACTCGCATGCCACTTCACATGTACCACAGACACACACTAAATTAATGTGAACATGTCGGAGTGCTTGTCTACAACAGTCAGCCAACTTTGAGTGAATTATTGGCAGCCAGCCGAATCATAGCATATATGTTCTGCAGGTACCACCGTTTCTCGCTGCCTCATATATCAAAAGCCAAATGCTCTCGGCAAATGTCATTTGTTTGCAATGTCAGAAGGAACTTTATGCGCACCTGCGTCGAAAGCCACCCTGAGCGTCAAAACACGTGCCGCTGAATAGTGCACCGATTCTTAATTATTCTCCTGATGCAAAAAAAAGGCAGCGCTAAGGCACAGTTAATTGATCATGCCACATATATGTAAGTATACGGGGATAAAGACAGACAATAGACAAAAATGACTTGGGCCTTTTGGCGAATTGCCCCTAAGTGCATAGGCAACCCCCTCCCACTGAGGCCTTAATGATCAGAACACAGTGCATAGATGAGGTATTGGGGGAGGGGGGCCTCCCCTGCCTACCTCTCCCCAACCCCCCAGCGCACACACCTATGCCTAAGCATTCACGTGATTTTCAGAGCTAAGTGACGCCTTAGAGTACTTCCCGAAAAATTTATGTGCTCGAATGCTATGAATAACAAGTGAAAAACGATACGGGAATTGCTTTTAGCAAGAGTACGTATTTACTTCGCAGCAGCTCAGTGTGTTTAAGACCTATTTCCATCCTTAGCCAAAACAATCCAAATTTGAATATGCCAGCAATATTAGGCCTACGAGGTCTCAAATCAACAACCAATCTTAAATACAGTGGTGATTTTTGTCATTCGGTATTTGTATATGCGTTCAATATTTGTATATGTGTAAGATGAGAAGAAGCGACAGCCTGCACCAGCATTTACTGAGTAAGAATGTCATCAGTTACTCGGAAACTGAGCCTGTTCGGTCCTACGAGGGATGTTGTCAGTAGCATTGGCCGTCAATTCAATGGGTGCCACCACGTTAATTGATGCAGAAATTTTGAGAGAAGTATTGGGGCTCCCCGCTAAATCCGAGAAATGGAGTGCTCGGCGCAAAACCCAAAAGCTATACGCATCTTGCTCATGCAATTTTCTTTCAGGCCCCTGTTCTATAAGTAGCTATATTTTAAAATTAAGTTCCAGCTCACTTTGTATTTGTAGTAGCTTTTCATGTTCGTGGCATACGGCAAGTTGTTTTTTTGCCCTTTAAAACTCTGCCGTTGCACCGGTACATTGGCTGAAATGTCAGGCGAAAGAGTGCGTGACAGAACTTTGATGCATTTCCAGCGCTTAAGCGACATAGGAAAAAAAACCAGCAGACACGGGAAAGAAACACAGACAGTAACAATGCTTAGTGTCAATTTTTCTTTCCATTTCTGCATGCTTTTTTTTTCTATTTCTATTTTTTAAATGCATCAAAGTTCAGTATTCCAACTAGCCCAGCAAAGCGCTTTGAATGCGTGCCAGAAGTGCCCTTTTTTTCCAGCCACTCATTGACACGCTCGAATTCCGCAATATAAATGGCGACATATGTTAGAGAGCCGTGACTCTGCGCTGACGCGCTGTTCCCAGAATTATCTTGATAACCTTTTTTTGCACAGGTGCACTCTTTGAAACACAAATGTCACGGGACTTGACGGACGATGGGGTGTCGTGCCTTAGTTTAAGTTTGAAAATAAATCATAAGTGGCCGGTGAAGTTAAAGGGGTGGTGCCATCAAATTTCGAGGCTATAACAAGCCTTTTGTGGGTTTCCTTTGTATGCAAGGACATTCCACACGAAGGGTCGGACGCAGCAAATGTTTAGAATATATTTTAATTCACTTCCAAAGTGTACCTAAATGCCCATTCTCCCGATCGAAACCCATCGCTAGCGCGCCAACACTGACGTAGATCTGTAGGATGGGCAACGAAAGTTGTAGTGACGTCACACCAAATCTGCTGTAGTAACGTGTCCTCCAGACCTCCGCCACTTCCGCAACGTACGTACCGGCTGTAGTGAACTAGAATATATTCTAGTTGACTATAATACCGGCAAAGCATCGGTTGCTACATATCACTCGCCGAGTTTCGATCGCTTCCTGGCTAAGTGCGTCACAGCCTTGTGTGGTCACGTGACCATGCCTCCTACACTTCTACGTCACTGCCCAACCTCGGCGCCCAGAAACCGAAACCGAAAGTTGTTCACATCAAAAGGCGATATTAAATTATTTAGCGAGAATACGTGAATCTTGGTGCATACATCATGCTTCCTTGAGCTATAGGAAACGCTTACAGCAAAGAACGCGCAAGTAGGGGTGTGCGAATATTCGAAAATTTCGAATAACGAATCGAATAGCATTCTATTCGATTCGGTACTCGAATCGAATAGTACATACTCGAAATACCGAATATTTTTCGAATAGTTTTCGAATAATTAGCGCCGACGGGAGAACCCCGAAACAATGAAACTTTGGAATAGTTAAAGGCCATTTTTCTTCTTTTAATCACTAAATTACCAGTATGCATGCAGCCCAAGCTTTTACGAAACTACCGACGCTATATTGATTACCGGATGAAGGCGTTTTTTTCATGAAAGCTCCATACTCGCTCAGTTTTTACTATGCTGCCTCTGCATCCCATTAATCAGTTCCTGTCGTCATCTTGTAAGAACTGAAGGTGCACCTGCATTCAGCTTCATGAATAGCAATAGATGCAAGGGTTGTGTTTGCGTAAATTGTTCTTGCAGATACAGCCTTCAACACCGATGTCTACATGCCTTCAGTGCCGGGGCCATGTTGCGATGGCAGGTTTATGTGTTTCATTACCGCCTTAGCTGTATGCATAGTCTTCGGTTCAAAATTGTTTAGATTTTATGTCTCAGTTTTATTTAAAAGCAGGCGACAAAGTATCTGCAGTCACTGCTTTATTTCAACCTACAGTTAGAAATATTTCGAAGGTTGTGGTCGCTGCTGTATACGAGCTTACCTCAGATTTCATAGCTGTGGTAT
Source organism: Rhipicephalus sanguineus (assembly GCF_013339695.2). Classification (NCBI taxonomy): domain Eukaryota; kingdom Metazoa; phylum Arthropoda; class Arachnida; order Ixodida; family Ixodidae; genus Rhipicephalus; species Rhipicephalus sanguineus. The sequence continues at coordinate 45,387,568 of NC_051184.2, read as the reverse complement.
TTTGAGTCAGTTAAAAGTAAGCGCAACGCTCTTTGGTTAAAGTTCGTGAATATTTCTTTCAAGCAAAGAAAAAAAAAACGCTGCGGAGTTCTAGGACCGTTTTGAGAATGGTTGTCTTACTATTCGAAAACTATTCGAAAAGTATTCGATTAGTATTCGTATTCGATTCGGTGTCGTCACTATTCGATTCGTATTCGATTCGGTTCCAAAATTCACTATTCGCACACCCCTACGCGCAAGCCACAAATTTGGTGGCACCACCCCTTTAACGTTGAGAGGTGCATTCGTTGTGAAGAACATTGAAATATATACAACGAAAATTTAAAAAACAATGGGACAAGAAGCAACAGTGACACGGCTGATGCCGCTCATCTAACATATGCAAAGCAACCGTTCCATGAATTATTCAACATGTACGAACAAACAAAGGTGACTAGAGTCAGACATAAGCATTTTCGATCATGCACGACAGAGCATTGTAGCAATTGTGAATCACAAGTAAATGAAATTTTGCATGTAATGTTCTGGGAATGCGTAAGTCATATTGTGTGACCAGGGTGTCTACCAACCGGGAAAACCGGGAATTCTCAGGGATTTTGGGTAGTCTGGAAATTCTCAGGGAAAACTCAGGGAAATTGTGCTCCCATCAGGGAAAATCCACAGTAACTTTATTGAAAGGCAACGAGAGTCGCGGTAGCGCTGGCTCGATATTTTGTGAACGCATTTTTCAAATCAAACGGCCGCTGCGGCTGCGGGGAAGTGGCGAACCTCGATGCTGTCATCGCTTTCGGACCTTTGAAATGGGAGAGAATCAGGCTAATGCGTGGCATGCGGGAACCATGAACCACGACACATCGTATCGCGCAATGTTGTCAGGGTGTTCTGTGACTACGCGGTGTAGTTCTGTATTTTTTCTCGCGCGCGCTGTGCGTTAGCGCCCGATATGGTGTTTTTGTTATCGCCGCGTGTAAAGTAACAAGCATGATTAGTTGTAGAAGCGGTAGCAGTAGATGTAACGAGCTTGAGTTATCTTGCAAGCGATCGCGATCGTTCAGGAAGCGGATGTCTTCGACAAGGCTGGTATCTGGCAAGCCACCGCGATCGGCGAGAAAAAAGACGACGCTTGTTGGCTGTTATCGGAGAGCTCACTCGCTCTGATCCCGAGCTTCAAAGATGCTATTGAGGACTCCGTGAAGAATAGAATAAATTTCCAGGTGAGAGCCAGCGTAACTAACGGACCCATTCACAGCAAGTGAAAGCTTTTTTCTTTCTTTTTTTTCCCGATGAGGGCACTGCTGAAACAAGTTTTAGGCAGTCGACCGATATTTTTGTGGGCTGCAGCTCGCAATTACCAGCCACACCACGTGCATGTTTGCTACAAAGCCGAATTACAAAAGTTTTCAGAGCCAAGGCATAGCAGCGACCGAAATTCGCGACACCAGCACGGGTCTCATTTGTTCGATTCGGCGCGCGATGTCGGAAAACAGTAACGTTTCCACCATAATCGGATGTGCCGTAATTCAGGCTGTTGCCGTGCTTTCATGCGATCTTAGCCCGCAGCTATATTGCTTTTTTTTTGCGATAGCAATTATATAGACACTCCGTCGCGAATTTTTTGCCTTCGCCATGATCTTCCTTATCAAGTCCAAATCGCGATTACATCACCCCGCGCGTCGTACCGTCTCGTTCGCGCTATGGGCACATACAGATAGGAGCCGGCGGGTTGGGGAGGTGGGGGGGAGCTGCGTGAGTCCGACAGGAAGTGCGTACTTTGTACCAGCGGGCGTGGTCGCGTGCGCCGCGGTATCTTTAGTGGGGATCAGCAGACGGCACATACCTTTGTAGGTGTTGTGCTCTAATTGCAAAACTTCCGTTGAAGCCATAGCAGTGGCGGATCCAAAGGGTGTGGGGGCGTATCGGCGATACCCCCCCCCCCTTAAGCCAGTCCCCGCCCCCTCCCTTCAGTGCCTGTCGCCCACCTCCTTTGTCAGGCTGCCTGTTGAGTTTGTCCCCTTTTTCAGGTTGCTTCGCCTGCCACTGCCCGAAAGGGGTAAAGAGAATCTTGTCCCTGCTCTCTACCTCTTTCATCGCTCTACCTTTTCCTGCTTCCCTATGCACATTTACAACGAGGGCTTCTTAGGCACCGCCATAATTCCCTCCAGGCTGTTGTAAATATGCGTGACCCACCAAAATGCACTGCTGAGCGGGGGCTTCAGCCATTGTACCCCCCCCTCCCTCCATTAGGTACCTGAATCCGCCCCTGAACCATAGATAGGGCACTTCTCTTAGTGCAGCGGCTGCGTTTCCTAAAGGAGCGAGCTCCTAGCCTATATTCATATAAAATTCCTCTTTGTTGCTATCGGATTTACTATTTTGCTCTCGTGGTGAAACTGTGACTTTTTTTCTAACGTGGGATGGTTTTCAATGTTTTTCGTTCGTGGAGAGCAAATGGTTCGGCTGGGCAACATGGTAGCAAAGGCGGTGCATTGCTGTGGGCAACGCGCGAGGATTTGACAACAACCCGCAGCAGCAGAACAAGTGCAATTCCACAGTGCATTTAACCCGCATTTGTTTCGTATTTACATGTGACACTCTGGCAAGGCATCTAACTGTGATTGCTGCACCTCAGGCTCAACAAAATTGATTTTTTTCACGCAAAAAATAAAAAAAAAAGTTTTTTCATGTAGCCATATTAGTCGAACATTCTTGTGGCGTCTTCAGTTTAAGATTAATCCTTCAGTAACTATGCCTTGCATGAAAGGTCGAATTTCAGTTTAACGAAGTTTCGATATAACGAAGTGAGTCGCCGCTTTTACCAACTTCGCTATATTGAGGTTTAACTGTTCTATGTACTATTCAAATAGGATTAAGTCGTTTTTATTTTCCAACGTGCGTATTAGAGAGTGACATCACCGAGCGACATGGTCTCTACCCATCTTGACATAAAACAAAGTTCTGCTTCACTCAGGGAATTTTAGCAAAAACACTCAAGGAAAACCTGGAAAACTCAGGGAATTTAGAAAAGTCAACTCGGTAGACACCCTGGTGTGAGAAGAGCAACAGTGCTTCAATCTATCTAAATGAAACATAGACATAATTTTTTATGAACTTCTGACATTTAAAAGGGGCAAGTAAAGTTATAGCCTAATGACTCTAGTAAGTGGATATTCAATTTATGATCCCAATATGATGCCAGATAACCAATTAACGTGTCTTAAGCAGACAAACGTACCATGCAGGTTTGAGGTACACAACTAAATTGTTTGTACAACTCTTGTAAAGCTTTCATAACATTGTAACAATTGCACGTAAGTTACAAGGTATATCGAATTTGTATGCTTTCAGTGCAGTAATAAACATGATGTGCAGAGCCACGATATCTGTTGAAAGGTCAGAGTTTAGCATTTGTAAACTTTGTACATTTACTGTTCTGTTTTAAATTTCGAGTTGAAGTGCAACAATGATCACTTAATTTGTATTTGTGCAGCAGTTATCTAATAAATCAGAGTTCCATCGTTGCTTGTGTAGAGAGGCAACGTAGGATAGAATAAGGCCTGTCTAACTCAACCTGCATGCTCAGTACAGTTCACAAGCGACTGCAAAGCTCAGCAAAAGGTTAGCAAAGCAACAATCAGCCTGACAGAAACAGCATACACCACTGAGGATCGTTGAAGGGAGATTTACAGTGCCTGCATATTATCTTAAGGCTAGCCAGCCTTGGGTTAGAAAGTGAGGAAGTTCAAAGAAGTCTGTTTGGCATGGAAGTGTCACCGTGGAACGCGAAGAACACAGACGACTGTGATTAACAACTTTGACATGCTTCTTTACCATCAATAAAAAAAAGGGAGGTGCGCTTTCAATTGAAACTGGATTTGTTGACAGCGTAAATTAAATGCTGAATGTAAATCTTTCTGTATTCTTTGAAAACACTGCCCGTACCTGTAATGCTGGTGGCACCTTCCAGCGGAGCAGAAGCTTCTTGCTTGTGATGATCGTCTCGTGCACGCGCAGCTTTGCTCGCATTCCCTCCAGCACAACCATCTTTAAAATGGCGAAGAAAAGAGAATGCAGGTGATAATGTGGATGGCAGGAAAAGTTTCCAAGCTTTCCAACACATATAACTCAAACCTCATTATAACAGTCACATCTGCCACGAAAATAACCTTGTTATACCCGAAAATGAGTTATAAACGTTTATTTGTAACACTGTATCTATTACAAGACTATTCTTCATTTACTTCGTTATAACCGGTAATTCGTTATATCCATGTTCATTATATCGAGGTTTGAGTGTATACAGTCACACCCTCAGAATAAATTGCCATAGCTCTCGCGGGTTGTCAGCAGAAACCAAAAGGATAACACTCGTATTGTCCCCATCTGAACCCCTCACCCCTGAATTTTTTATGCGCATTTTATGCATATATATATATATATATATATATTACATCTGCACACATGCACGTGAGTTTGTAGAAGCCTCCTTGAAATAAAAATGCTGTTTACACCTTCGAAGTGCTTGCACAAACGTGTGGTGGCTTTTTAGGTTTTGATAAGTGTGCGAAACCTTAAATATTTTGTGAGCACGCAAGAAATAATTGTCTTTAAGGGACTATCCTACGTTTCGAGAAACATTCCCTTAAAGACAATTATTTCTAGCGTGCTTGCGATAAATATAAAACAACAATCTTCAAGGTTTTGCGCACTTATCAAAACCCAAAGCGACAACAACGTCTTGTTGCAAGGGCCAAGGAGCCAGCGGAAACCAAAGGGTTTCTGGAATGAAGAGACCTCCCACCTAGGGTAGAAGCGAGGCTAGCACTGCGATACCGTTCCGAACGATGAACATTTATGCCTTCTTCTCCTTCCTAAGGGAATGTCGGGATTGCACTTTGGATGCTTACTGTAAACGAGCCCGCAAACAGAACTTATTTTTGTCTCTCTTCAGAAATTTTCATTTCTCCACGTCCTTTTTGTTGCACCAATGAGCAAAGACCATTGTTTTCCAGACAGCTTATAGAGTCGCATATACTAATATGAATGAATCTATTTCTGATCTACGGGCTTTGTTCTGTTGGAACTGGCACTTCAAGAACACAGCTTTTCTTTTGTCGGAGCAAATAGGGCACTTAACATGTGTTCTTTCCCAACGTGCCGAAAACAAACGAGATGTGTGCATCATTCTGTCAAAAGCGTTAGAAGCGCACATTGAAAGAAAGAATATTTCTGTTGTTTGCAAAACAAACGGGTGGAAGACGGGTTGTTCAACCTGGCAAGAGATGGCAAGAGAACCTGGCAAGCAAGGAATTCAGAGCACTCACCACGGCAACAGGTATGAGAATGCCATAGGTGTAGAGCATTGGAGAAGTGACGGTGGAGTCACGAAACGGGTACCTCAACGATTCATCGTCGCAGAAAAATCCGCGCTTAAATGGCTTGCCAGCCAGGAAAAGGACGAGGACGGGTATGCCAACTGAAAGAGATGGGTATTGTCATATTGAAGTGATGGTGAAGGACCACACAATAACAAAAACAGTAAGCCACATTAAAGTAGCTGACTCAGCTAGTTGGTTATTTATACTGAAGATAAACAGCGCATTAAATGCACAGCTACGGAAAGTAGACACACAGGACAAGCGCTGACTTCCAACTGAATTTTATTGACATCAATGCGTTATATAAGTATCTGCTGGTAACAGGTACAAAAAGAAGAACAGTAAAAAAAATTTACTGACACGAGTGCAGCAAAAATTGCATTAACAATCACAGTGGCCTGCTGCGCAAACCCCCATTTTCCAAGTAACAGAGCTCCCTGTCAGATAGCACATAATCAGCGAAGCTGCTCAGATGGTGCGAGAGGAGCAGATGCGTAAGCAAACCATCGTTGCGCTATCTGACAGGGAGCTCTGTTTCTTGGAATGCAGAGGTTTTCACAGCAGGCCACTGTGATTGTTAATGCTGGTTTTGCTGCTTTCGTGTCAGTGCATTTTTTTCCCTGTTCTTTTTTGTAACTTTTCCCGCAGATACTTTATATGACGCATTCATGTCAATAAAATTCAGTTGGAAGTCAGTTCTTGTCCTGTGTGTTAGCTTTTTGTAGCCACGCATTTTTTTCGCTGTTTATCTTCACTAAGTCACAACAGAACTCTACTGGGCAAGCTTGCACCCAGAAAAACAAGCCATGGCGAGTCACAACGATAATGGTGAGCACAGCAGCGTGTGATAAAAATGTGATACATGGGTAAGGTGCATTGGCTATTTATACTGGATTAATCACTAGTGCACGCATATGTTCTGAATGTGAGACCATTATTTGCATCGTACACACAACCTGATTAGACAAGATTCTTTCACTGTAGAATCGAAGACAAGAATCAAGGAGGTTTCTGCACTCGTTGGGAAGGTTTGCGCTATGTTTTCATAACGTGGTTAGCTAGTGGAAACAATATACAAAGAAAGATAAACAATGTATTTGTACCGACATGCGGTATTAAAATAGCTCGGCCAGCTGCCAGGGCAGGAACACCGCTGGAGCTCCCAACGAGAATCCTCATTCAACCATAGTTGATCACTTCAAGCCTTCATCTTCGTACGAACGCTTGTCTTGTTTGGACAGTTAGCAGGTAAGTGACACGAAACAATTGCAGCAGTGCGTACTGCATTTCACGAACTGTCAATGGAGACGTCAGTCTGTGCAGTGCGATCAGTCAAGAGACTTAAATAAACATGCGAAATACTGCAACCTGGTTCACTTTTTATCTGTGCAGTCTTAAATACAATAGACTGTCAAATAACAGCTGAATGCAGTATAGTAGTTGCTTCCACTCACTAATTAAAATTTTTCAAATGGGCATGCATCGCAAATTTTTATGCCACATTGTAATGTGTAATATTCAATTTGCGCTCAAATGTTTCTGTAGGGGTGTCAAAATACTGTGATGGGAAGATTTTTAAACAAGGGGTTTAATTACACTGTGACGGTGTGTGCGGGCCATAACAAAGAAGGCTGATTGACATGCATTGCCATCCTTTCGTTGTCCACTATATGAAAATGCTATCTCTTTTTCCATTCTATAATTAGTTCAACAATATCCCATCATGCTAAATAACAACTTAACTCAATTGTCAAATTAACCTGTCTATATGACTCAATTCCAAAATTGGATATGTAGATACTACAGAAAATGAGTTTGTTTGTTTCCTTTTTTTTAGCAATTCGTGCTAACGTGAGGATTAGTGAAAAGCCCTTGCCGAGCTTCATCTTGGATCGACCAACAGCGCACATCTAATAACACGCAGCCGTTCCATTTATGGAACATTTCAACTTTGCCGTAGGAGCCTGAGCATACATAACAAAAAGCACATGCGGTAACTTGCCTGGACCAGACAGTCTCTAAGCAAGGAGATAAACTAGGAGGAAGCCTTACATCACGGACAGTTGGCAAGCTTCACTTTTCTCCGTGCAGTATCAGCACAATGTGTGACCTCAGAGAACATGCGTACTTTTCAAGAGTTGATTTTCAGTCTTGTTGGTTTGACATATTTCTTGCAGCATTTAGTGCAGAATACATAGACGGATATGTGCGTAAGACAAGAGAGACTCGAGTACTTGGGCGTTTGTCTTATCCACGTCTCCGTTTGCACTTTCTATGTTAAGCACTGCAAGAGATCGGTGAAGTTGGTTGAGAATGTTTGCCTCCCGATAGTTTTTAAACAATTCTCACTTGTTTGGCTTGGAATGCCATGCCAGACAAGAGACTGATAAAACCCACCATGGGCTGTGATAAGACGATCGTGCGTTGAGCTGACTCACTTGTCTTTAAATGCCCCCTCCTCTATAATAGGTACTTCCTTCCTCCTTGCGAACAGTACTACCAGCAGTAGTAAGATCTTTTCGCTTTACATGAAGATCTTGATCCCATTTCTTCTACTTTTCTTTTTTGCTATTTCTAACCAACAAAGAAGGCTAGCTCTCCAGGTGGTCACTGCCGAAGTGTCATACTCAATACAGGCCGACGAGTAAACGCACAATAGCTTTTCATAATGGGACCCGTTCGCTTGCTAGTCAGCGCCGAGTTGCACCGTACTAAAGTGGCTGCTTGCAGGTGTTTTCTTTTTTTTTTTACAGTGCATGTCTGCGTGTAAAAATAAAAGAGTCAAAATGGTTCCTTCACACTACGCAGTGTTCGCAGAAATATGTCGACCCCTGTTTGTGACACCTTAGAATCAGTGCATCTGTTATGCTTTGGCGTTTTAAAGGGGTCATGAACCACTTTTCCAAGTAATGATCTAATGACCTCAGTATCGGAGTTTACTGCCTCCCGAATCGATTGCCTCAAAAATTTCTCGAATCCGTCAAGAATGAGCGGAGTTACGGGGGTTTGGCGCACGCTCTCGGCGCTTTCTCTCTTTTCTCGTGCCGACGAGCGCACTGGAAGCTAGACAGGGAGGGATGGCACGGGGGTTAAGAAGTTACGTCAGCGCGCGTCATGAAACGCGATCGCTCTCCCGCTGTGATTCGCGTGCGCGAGTGCGGCTACCGTGTACTGAGGAGTGCAGCGCCGGCAAGTGGCGGCACCCCGCGGCAAGAAGCGCATCTGATCCGAACGCCGCTCTCGATTTACGTCGGCTATCGGCCAATAAGCATGCTATGTCTCTTGCGACGTAAACTGGCAGATCCGCGACGTCAACGTGCAGACGCCCCACCCACCGACGAGAGTGAGAACCGGCCTCTGTTTGAAAAGAGGGCGCCTGGGGAAACGGCAACTTCGCGCTCCGCTTGTGGCCTTTACGCGGCGCGCACGACTGTAATATTTTGCAGGGCAGTTCATAGCCGTGTCAGCTTTCCGCAGGATGTGTTTTTTCAACAAGCCTAAGGGGTGCTTCATGACCCCTTTAAAATTTGTTCGTGTCGCCTTTGCTGGTTATGATATGCCATACTATTAGCACACATGCACAATTTCAACCAGTTGCCTTATGGCCAGGATTTTTCTTTTTCTAAAAGCCCATGAACCGATAAAACAGGACTTCTGTTAGAAACGTAAGTGACGATATGGAGTTCATTTACTTGACACCTATTTATGATAAAAAAAAAAAAAACTGATGCGTGAAATGAAATGTTACATTGCCTCCCACAGTCACTATAGCTCTGAACTTCATTTTCGTGCGAGAAACCTATGATGAAAATTGGCGCAGTGTGGTAGCTGAGAAAATATAATTTCCTCTTTCCCATCTGTGCAGATAATATACAGTAAGAGTTTCTGAACTAAACCTTTCTTTACAATGCTATATTATCCCCAACTAAGCATTGTTCTAGCGGGAAAAAGAACACACAAAAGCATTCTTTTCTCTTTCAACAACGCGTGATCTCAAACATATATGGTGCACGTGCAGGATAGAGAATAATATAAATATCAATAATATTTTTTTTTAATTATCAACACGTCGGCATTATACCGCTCTCTAATTTTTTATTGTTTCTTCTTAATTTTTAAAAAAACTTCCCATAGTACGTGCGTGTGACCGTTAGCAAATGCCAGTGATTCAAATTACGCCCCAATCCCCGATTCGCTTCTTTCAAAAGATAAGTTTTACACCTTGCGTTTGGTTTGGACTTTTTAATTTCAGTTCTTAGTTTCAGTACGTGCCGAAATTTCGATCTCCTTCTAAGAACCTACAACGCGCCCGCGGATAGCGGCGTATTGACTTCTTCAAACCTCGCCATACCATTCCTTCAGCTTTTTATTTTTTTTAAAACACGTTCTCTAATCCGGCAATTGGCGTTTAACGAACACTTCGTGTGTTTCGTATTGTAATTTGGAGCAGTCAACTGAGTCTGAGCCGATGCTACTCTTGAACAATCATAGGCGTGTCCCGAAAGCCGATGTCCTTGAAAGGATGCATTATTTATTAATCGAACCGTTTCCATGAGACGGAGGGACAGCATACGCGCTCGCCCGAAACCTCGTGGTGGTTTGACGGGTATTCAAGCGCGTATGCTCAACTACGAAACCGAAACAGTCAAATTTTTTCATCGCCACCATGTCCGCTTCCGAGACACGATGGCCAACAAGACTGCAACGCGGAACCTGCCTCGCGCAACGCAGTGCTCCAGTTTCGTCTCTCTTTTTAACTCCAGAAACGAAAACTGAAAGTCGGCACAAGCAAGCGATCGCGCGCAGGTTGTCACATAGTTGCGATCACGTACGGAGAAGCCATCTCAAATCAAACATCCACGCTGACACCAAACATCCCGTTATCAGTTTTTGCAAGGCGTGGTGGTCATACGGGACTTTCCCGACTCACCTGCACAGATGCATACGAAGTGAAATGCTACGGTGAACACAAGGTTATTGCTTAGAGGCATCGCTGACGCCGATGGTATTCACGAAAACAAAACCAACACGTCGATTCCTACGAAAGGCACACCGCAGTTTCCACACTTCAATCAATTAACAGTACTTTTCACGCTGCACCGTCCCACACTGCGATCCATAGCGCGCCAACTACGGCAACACTTGTGGCCTTGTGCGCTTCTCAGCTCTCAGCTGCTCTTCCTTTACCTTATATATGCCGATACGCTATAGTGCAAAGAGCACATAGTCGGCCTGTGCTAGACATTTAAACAAAAACGTGAACTACATTTCTAATTTCAGCAAATCGCCAGCGACATCAACGTGATGTCGCTAGCAATGCCGTTTTAGTTTTGATTGTGCGCTGGCGACTGCAGCGCTTACCATTTTGCAGCGGAGAGTGTGAGCGTTACTTTTTTTTTCTTGCTGTTCGTGTGCGTGTAGATACACTCACTGAGCAGACATTTTTCGGCTCCAGTGGTATCTTGTTGGCTGTGGTGGAGTTTGCGTCGAGTGTTGTTGTGTTGGGTGCACCGTTTGTGATAAAAATTTGTTCCACCTGTGCCTGGACCGGCCGATATTTGCCCTGTCCCGAAAGTCGGGGCCTCTTGAGCGCTCCCCCAAGACGTCCTGTGACTGGTGTTTTTCCTTCGCCCACGGACGTTAGTTGGAGACGTGTGGTGTCTTGTGTTGTATCGTCGTCACTGCGGGAGTAGTGGTGTTTTCGCTACTTCGTCGCTGGTGCCGTGTTGGTATTCTGCCGGTATCGACTTCTCGGTACAGCGCTTCACGGTACACCGCCTCGCAGAGTGATTCGACGTGCATCGCCGATCGAATTATGATACGATCGCCAGTTTCAATCGAGGTAAGCTGCCCATCGAAGCAGTTCCATCTCGTTACATTTTTTTCCCCGTTCTCTCTCCTCCCCCTACAAAACTGTGAGCTCGTTTCCCGTTCGCTCCCATATCCCTTTATAATTTCTTTTTTTTTTTTACAGTGATCCGGAAACGTGGCATGGATGCCAGGCAACGATGGACAAGTTTGCAGTGGATCTAGACAAGGTGCTCGACGAGCTCGAGCAACGGGAAGGTGGGCGTTATGAGACTGCGTGCCGTGACGTTCTCGCGTTTGTGGATTGCTGGCGGTGGCGTCACTCGTGCTTAAACAGGGACGAGCGAAGAACGTTCGAGATTTTTTTTCGGTTCCGCATGTTGCGAAATCGAACGCCACTGCTACCGGTGCCGCCCTTAATCGTTTTAACGCCGTATATCCCAGCCCTGTAACATCGCCGTGTCCTCTAATCCTTTCGCCAACAGACTTATCTCGCTAATTGTCTCGAACTGGCGTCGGGTCACCTAGCAAGCCTCAGAACACTAAATCTTATCATCGACAACTGAACCAAGGTTAAAGGAAGCTTTGCCTCTCTGACGCCTTGGCCTGGATGGTTTATAAAGAAAAAGAAAAAGAAGCTTAGGGCCTCTTACAGGTGAAGAAATTACACGAAATTCTGCCGACGAACCGAACTGCTAGCTCTAAATAAGTGTGCGTAAAAACGTGAATAAGATGCCTCTTAGTTTTCTTTTTTGCGGTGGCAAAAAACTGCAGTGGGCCTGCTATCTTTTAAGGAATGTTGATCCTAAGAATGACTAGCATAGTTTGTAGAGTAAGCCAGTGATCATATCAATGTTTATCATCATAACTTGTAGACCACTTGTCAAAATCTGTTATCTAGCACAAACAGCTAATCTCTTTTGTAAAAACATACACATATATTAACATTTACATATCATGTTGAATATCCTCTAAAGGCAGCTCAAGGGTGCAATCACTTCAAGTCAATTCTTTTCAAGTAGTATGGCTGTGAATGCAAAAAAAAATTTATTGAACTGCGCCTGTTGATAGCACTGAATTCTAAATGCTAATGCCCAAATGCTGAGGTTAAGACATAACATAGTTGGGTGTGTTGCTGCAACTTCTAGATTTTCATGTCATCTTATAGTATTTGGAATGAACTTCATGGTCACTTTTCGTCACCTGTGACAGTTCTACACTATAAAGGCAGTTCTGTCTTTTCATCACACAGTAATAACCATGGACCATACGTCGCGCAGCCAGCCTTGGTAGGTAAATGCTCCGTGAAGCCCGCGGTGTTGTCCCAACATGCGACTTTTTTGCATCAAGAAACGAGATTTCAGTCTTTGGTGCCTGGTAGTTTTAAATCGAAACGCGCTTCTTTGGCGCATTTCAGCCAGATCATACAGGAGGTTGAAACACTGAACTCGTCTGAGAGTACTGAAACAGTAGGATTCAGGGTTGACACAGTAGGATTCAGTCAAATTGCGCAACGCTCCCTCCTAACTCTTTTCTTCCACCATGACAGTAACGGGCATTGGGCTTGTGTGCCTTCCTTTGCTTTAGTGCTGCACCCGGTATTTCGAGGCCATAAACGGCGCACATCCTATCAGAGTGACATAGCACTCTTGATAGTAGAGTAGCAAGTTTCAATAAAGGAAACTCAAGCGAGCCATGTGACATTAATTGTTTGACTGAAAGACACCCCCTAGGGTGCAACTGTTTTTGGAGCATAGTTTGAGATCAGAGCAAGACTGTGTAGTCACTTAGGCCCGATACTGTTAACTTTTTTGGCACATGTAAATTTCGCAAGTTTCATGCTTCTAAATTACATTTATAAATTATCTATGCTTAAAGTAAAGTTTTCAAATTTGCAGTATTGCAATGCCATGACCCCACATTAGTTTCTGTACTATCTGTAGCGTTGCATGAGTGATCTTCAGTGAGCTACAAAGAGCAGTAGGTATTGCATCCTGTTATTGTTTTCACACAGTCATTTCCCACTGCTGGCAACAACCCCGCAAAAAAAAAGGCCTTTGCAACTCTCCTGTCATCATTTGCGCTGTAATTTTTATGTCCTTAACTAGTATTCTGGTAGATTGAGAACTTCATGGGTGCCTAGCATAGGTCGGCAAACTCACTCATGAGTCGACTCACTCAGACTCACTCAGACTCATATCGAGACGTGAGTCTGAGTCTGAGTGAGTCTGGGTGAGTGAAGTTTTTGTGAGTCTGAGTCCGAGTGAGTTCGATTGGGAAAAATTTTGGTGAGTCTGAGTCTGAGTGAGTCTGGTTGAGGAAAATTTTGGTGAGTTTGAGTCCGAGTGAGCCCTAAGGGCAAAATATCTTGCATGAGTGAACCTGAGTGAGCTCCACATTTTTTTGCCGACCTATGGTCCTATCCACTCTACTTCAGCATTACTATCAGCCTTACGTCGCCTCATGTTCATACTCACGTATAGTCCCACATACTTCAACGCGCTACCGTTCATACGTCAGCTCACTATTAATGGATCAGAGGCGTGAGTTGAAGAGGGAGAGGGGGAGGAAGTGTCTTTACCTCCCCCCGCAAACTTTTTGACGGAAAGTTACTGATAAAAATATCTCGTGTGAGTCACGTCCTTGAATAAAAATGTCCTTACTGAACTGCGAACTCAGATAACTCGTATTTGAAGGTACGAGATCAAAAGACGCTAAGTAGCGCACCGATTATGCGAGATATTGGCGTTAAAGGGCATTGACATTATGGTAGAAAAAGGTTAATTATAAGCTAACGGACTCATGAGTCGACTCACTCAGACTCACTCAGACTCAGATCGAGCCGTGAGTCTGAGTCTGAGTGAGTTCGAGTGAATTATATTTTGGTGAGTCTGAGTCCGAGTGAGTCCGGTTGAGAAAAATTATAGTGAGTCTGAGTCCGAGTGAGTCCGGATGAGGAAAAGTTTGGTGAATCTGAGTCCGAGTGAGCCCTAAGGGTAACATGTGTTTCGTGAGTGAGTCTGAGTGAGCTCCACATTTTTTGCCGACCTATGGTGCCTAGCATTCGTACGAGTATGTTGTGGCAGCAGTTTCGTGGCAGGAAGTTTGCTGTCAATCTGCTGCACAGTAGTGCAGGTGATAGCAGCCGCTGGCAAGGTACAACGGAGTTCCAACTCCTAGCAACGATAGCAAATGTTGTACGGGTACTTAAAGGATAGCGTCACAAGGGTTGGCTGCGTGATTTATTTTTATGATGTGCTTCCCCCCGAGGCTGTTGATGATAGTCGTAAACGAACCGAGCAGCGCACTGACTGGGCTGGATGGCCCTTTTATTCATACACAGCACGCTTGAAGACAGCACTCCAATCGTGGTATGCAAGTGGGACTGCTGCTTTCTTTTCTTTTATTATTATTTTTTTCTTAAAATTTTCTGGGCTTTCTGTAGAAAGCAATAAAATACATAATATGTAGGAAATTTAAGCATGCTAAATTAGACGTACCATTCTTAGGAGCCACTACAACATTCCCATGGGAAGTCTTGCCCAAACGTTAGTACTTGTGAAGATGGTTAATTAATATTAACTAGCTGTTTATTTAAGCAGGTTACGAGATACGGTGCGATTTGTTGCATACAAATAGCACCAGCAGTGCCTGTTTTGACTTGAGGACGTTTTAAAACTTTAGCTGAAGTTACCTGGGACACCCTGTATAGTCCTGATGGAGGCTTGGTTGGTTGCTAGAATCCAGTCAAGCTGGAACTGAGGTATATTTGAGAAAAACAAAGTGATCCATTTTTTTTTAGGTTTAGCACTTTGTCAACATTATTTAACAGGTGCCTACTTTTTTTTGTCATAGGACATTGTAGTTTGGGGAATTTTCTTTGGGAAGCATTTATCTGCCAGATCTAAAACCACGAAGTAACTGAAAGCACAATGTACGCTGTGTTTGAATTGCTACGGATAAGCATAGCAAAATTATTCAGCTTGGTGTGCAGTTCTTGAAAAATTTATATTTACGCTCGTCCTATATACCTCTTTAAAATAAGTGGGGACCAACTTTTCACATTTATACATCCTTAAGTTCTTCACTGTTCCTCAGTCGCTCTACTGCAAAGATGGAGCTCCAAGATGCTGTGGCAGTCGCATTCTGGCTCCGAGTGAAATGTATTCTTGGTTGCAGCAACCTTATTCTAAGGGGACTTACGATGCAGAGCCCTCTACTTGAGCACTTTCATGTTGCTTTGAAAGGTTAACCCTTTGATGTCCAGAACTGCTAACGAGCAACAACTAAAACAATTTTTCTCGCAGGCCATCGGTTAAGTGACAAAGCTAGCACAATATATTGCAATATGTGGTCAACCGCCGCTTCCAGAAAACAAACGTAGAAAATGGCATTCACTCGCAATACAATAGATGCATCATCTTTTAGTTCCAAGAACACCCCGTCGACTTGAGGTATGTCAGTGTAGACCACTGACCTGAATACACGTGAAAGAATCACAGAAGTATATATTGCACATCTGAATGCACAGCCCCGTGCTGTGCCTTCCAAGTCATGAGTGCTTTCAATCTTTCCATGAAAAGTAGGCACTTAATTATCCAACCTAGCTCACGAACAACAGTTCATTTCCACCTTCTGAATGACTATATTTTCTGACCATAGTTTGGGCATCAGAGCGATAAACGTCGTCAGTCACTTGATGAACTTTGTATAGAGAGTAACAAATCACTGTTGTCTCATTCTTGCAGGCTTGTTGTCGGAGAGGCTTCCGGAGACGCAGCTTCATGCCTTTGAAGTGCCTAGACCAGCAGCAGCCCAGCCCATACCCAGGTGTCGCGGAGATGTGCCGCAACAAAATGGGGACCACGGTGCCGTGCCTACTCCAGTGCTGCCTTCTGTCAACGCCCAAGGGATAACAGACTCCAAAAAGCCAAGCAGCAATGACGCAACTAGCGGAAAGGCATGCTTCTGGGACGACGGTCCAGTGACGTTGCTCAGTGCACCCTCAGCATTGCCGTACTCCGAGAAAGGTGTCAATGACGCTCCTCTGCACGTGCCCACAAGTGCTCCGCCATCCACCCCTTCGACTGCGACAGCCAGTCATTTACAAGATTGTGCTGACTCTACCGGTGCTTGCAGTGTTGGTCAGAATGCATCTGTCCCCGTGCAAGCCGGCGTTCCCGATCGAACTGGCTGTGTGAGAGACTCGGTCAAGCCACCCGGCTACTCGTCAGCAGAGCTGCCGCCTTTATTGGCTCCAAGCGACAACAGTGTTTCGAGTGCTCTCGGTGGACCTGTTGTTTCCTCGGCCGATGGTTGTAGAAACAGTGACGACGGTGTTACGTACAACGGGCAAGTGAGTGGTTGTGACAACGAAGCGAGGTTGGCAACAAACGCTGCAGCTGGACAGTCATTCGTGGAACCAAGAACATTGCCTGTTGCATCCGAAGCAGTTGCTAACAGGGTTTCCGATGATGGTGCTTTCACTGAAGTGCTTCCAAAGAATTCGATTCCCCGAGACAGCTTTCAGTACCCCGATTTGCTTTCATCGAGTCCCATTAGAGATTCTGCGGCGCACACCGGTGCTGAACCACTACAGACGCTCATTAGCTTATCTCCCGACGATGCAAAGGCCCCTGCTGCAAATGGCACGGGGTTGCTCCAACATGATGGCTCAACAAGGAACAGTGAAACAAACTACGCTTCTTCATTGCTTGATAGTGAACAGTGTCATCCTGACACGGACCCTAACAAAGCCTCTAGTAGTTGCAGAAAAGAAAATGCAGACTTGGGATCTAGCAAACTGCCAGATTTACAGACGGTTTCCCTTTCCCTGGAAAGACCTAAATCTTTATTAGCTGCATCTGGAGATATTGCTACCAAGCAGGAAACAGTTGACAGTAGTGTATGTCCCGCACAGCACACTTCGCAGCAAACTGCTCCAGGAGCTCAGGATCGTACAGCTCCTGCAGTAGTGTCAGAAGGCCCCAATAGTGATTTGTGCGTGCAGGACATCCACAAAAGTGTCAATGCTAGTTCTCTGCAACCTTCAAAAGGAAACGAAGTGTCGAGCTGCGATGCAGAGTTGCCCGTCCCGTCTACCAACACTGCTCAGGAGCAACAAGTCAGCACGCAACCTCTCCCCGCACAAGACTCAAATAAAGACGCAGACGCATCGTCAACGTCTCCATCCGAAACTTCGTCCGCATTACCTGCAACACCGCCTGCTTCCCCACCGAAAGTACGGACTCCCGATCCCGGCATGCTCTCCTACTCCCCGCCGCGGTCGTCGTCCGCTCCCCCCGGTGCGTTGCCCGCGTCTCCGGTCAGAGCGTCGTCTGCCTCGTCATCGCCAGTGTCGTCCGCTTCGACTGGCCCATCCACGGACGTACCCGACGATGCCTCGCAACCCGAGGGTGCCCCTGCATATTCATTTGGGGACGAGGCGACCGTGATAACGGAGGCCCGCTGTCTCGACGAAGAGCCCGTGGTTGGGTTCGACACTGCACCCGAGGTCACCGACGAAGAGCTCGACCGACTGCTGCAGGAGGAAGAAGGGGAAGAAGGCGAGCGTAGCTTCTTGCCGCCGCTGAGCGAGGAGGAGCAGATGCTGGGCAAAGTGAAGCCCTTCTGGATCCCCGACGAGGAGGCACCCTCGTGCATGCTGTGCTTTGGGCGCTTCACTGTGCTCAAGCGACGGCACCACTGCCGAGCCTGCGGAAAGGTGCGTGATTTTCCAGCACAACAGGTGTATTGCCTTTTCTCGGCATTTCATCTCGCACTTGGCAAGCTACGCAGGGTAGTGAGGTCGCAGAAGTGTTTCCCTTTCACGTTTTGCAGTGTAGTTGTTTGCTGTCTGCTGTGTATTTTTTCAGTGTAACTACATTGCATGTGATGCAGGCTGCCAGTTCACAGGTGTGTGAAATAATGCTAGCTGAAGTGGAAGGTGAGAGAAAATGTGGTTGCACGTATGCAAGATGGTATCCTTCAGGCCACAAGAAAACCCCCCGGTTGAGCCTAAAGAACTTGTATTTGGCGTTCATGTATTCAGTGTCCTAAGAGCTGACAGCAACTTGACGGCACTTACTACAGTTGCAACTTGTGAATGCAAACTTATATCTTACATAAAATTGCAAATAGTATGCCACACACTGTGTCACTGCAGTGTGCGACATGCTATGTTTGGCTATTAGCGTTAGTGGTGCACTGTTGCCACTGGTTGGAGAAAGATGCTTCTCTGCTAGCTTAATGCTTAACAGGCTCAGGTCTGTCACACCTTCTTTAGCTATGTCACATTTCTGTGCATGAATGTGTGAGATTTCATGTTGTATCTAACTACATGTCATTTACGTGTACTTTCCCTGCATAACACTTCTTTTTAGTCCCAAATTCAGGCAGTGAGGGGAGTTCCTTGTAGTGTTGCCTGGTGTGTGTAATCTTAACACAACATCAGTAAACATTACAGATTACAGTGTGCTGCCTTTAGTGTGAGCTATGAGCATGACAACTTTTTTCATTATGTGGTTTTCTTAACAGAGCACATTTTAAACATTTTCAGTCATTCACATACACTGCATCTCGTGTGCAATGTAGGGTACAACTATTAAAGGAGCACTGACACAAAAATTTTGCACCTTGTTTTTTTTGTTGCAATAGATAGCTTATGATCCACTTATCACGGCTGCAAACCTCGTTTGCGCGAGTGCACGATGGTTATTTATTTAGAGACGTTTTTAGAGCGCCCAGTCGCAGTTTCGGTTTCAAAGAGCACCGAGCTAGGCAGGACTACTTCCGGAGGACGGGTAACGACAGCTGGCCACGTGAACACGCAAAATTGTCACGTAGGCAGCGCGCGAGCGTGAGTGCGGTTAGTGCGGTGGGCGCCGAACCAGGTCAAGTGGCGCCAGCTATGGAGGATTAGAAACAACTAACAAACGCGTAATCTATGTCCTCCGAGCATTCGGAAGCGCCCATCTCGACTCGCTAAGCTTACAGCATCGATTATTTGACTATGGCTCTCAAAAACGGCGCCAAATCGGGACGAATACATTGCTGTCGAAGCTTAAGGACATGAATCTAAAGCAAATGGAAGCATCAGTGCGGAAGTTGCACGTTACAGAGCGCACGGCGGCCACTTGATAGATTCGAAGTGGACGACAACCGCTTTTGGCAGTGCTGCCATGTTTTTCGGAGGCGCGAATGCCTCGCCGGCGAAGCTTGCCGTGCAAGTTGGAGAGCTCTCGCGCATGCGGCGACGGACGACGTTCTGCGGCACCGAGCCGTTGCGGCAGGCTTGCCGCTAGCGTGAGCGGGCCATAACATCTGCCAACGGGCACGACGAGCGAACAGCGGAAGAGAACACAACTAGAACACGCCAAGCTGCAGGCACGGAGGAAGAAATGGCAGGTAGCACGGCACAAGCGCAAGGGCACAACCAGCCACCAGCCAACACAAACTCGTGACGTAGGTTTGTTTACACATCCCCCGCGTTGATGTCGGCGTCGCGAAGCGCTCGCATCTCGCTCAGTTGCGCGGCATGCACTTTAAAATTGATTTTAAGTATGTTCTAGGCTATATTGGCCCATAATATTTCGTAGACGTTGTGTACGGCTCCACATACATCTATTTCACTCATTATCTCGACTTCGAAATTTTGTGTCAGTGCTCCTTTAACAGGCTCCTGACGTCAGATTTCACATTCTTCTGTATTCATGTATAGCGAAATCCTTTTGACAGATTTTTATTAATTCCAGAGTACACAGCATTTGGTGTCTATAAGTGATGGACCATAAGCCAATGTTAGTAGATTTTGTGGAATGGACACATCTGTGCTTTTTGTTGTCACTTCTTACCTCATGTTGCCAAACCACAGACTAAGCAAAACACAAGAAGGGGGGGGGGCACAGCTGGTGGGTATAATGTTAATGAATTAGAATAAATCAGTCAGTATTAGATAAGTGACTGGAGTTGCTGATATTTTAGTTGATACTAAGAGAAATAAATGTGTGTTCAATAGGCCATGACCATCAGATAACTGATGGTCTATCTAGATTTTCAAATGGTTACAAAGGGAAGCGAAGCCCAGTCAAGCATGACAGAAATGTATGGATGGGGACAAAATTAGGAAATTGGCAAACATAGGAAGGGTCAGCTAACGCAAGACAAGGGTAATTTGAGTTCATTTGGAAAGGCCTTTGTTTCAGTATACATAAAGTAGGCTGCTCATGATTTTTTCTAACAATATTTTTCTAACACCTTCTTCCCTCCCAAAATATGGCTATGTTCACCTTAAGAAATTGACTTTGACTCTGCTTAGTTACAGCGATGTCAGAGCAGCTTGCATTTTATTTAGGGTGAGTGCTGTGCCAATTTGCTGTCATGGAAAAACTCAAAAGTGTACTGCAAATATTGAGTTTTCAAATGCAGATCAAGTTATATCATTAGTCAGAAAAACTCGTGTGTTCTGCAAGTATTTGAATGTTCAAATGCACATCAAACTTCATGTTTTTCATCTGTTGTTTAATTCAACATCTCGACCTTCTGATGCTGCAGGTATTGTTTACAGTGAACACATAACACATGCTGAGCGGCCCACGTACAGTACAAAAGACTTGCTTTAGAGCTTTAAGAACACTGCTTTAAGAGCAAAGTTTCTATTATGGCTATGCACGGGAGTTACCCCTCCGTGAATAACGGCCCCGTCAAATAAATGAAAGAAGTGTGACCTTGATGAATTATAGAAACACTTGGCCTTAGTGCATAGTAGCCTTTGCAGTTCCACACGTGAGTTCCAAAAGCTTGCACCTGCTTGCACTACAGCACAGCTTGCATCGCTGATACACACCCATTCTATGCAGAACAGAAGTCGGCAGCAACACATAATGATATATCGCTTGCTGCAGTTGCATGATTCATGCATAGAAACCTGTAGTCGTGCTCTTCTTTTATATTCCGTTTCATTGTGCTGTCATGCTGTCAAGTCGGGCATGTTTTGCACTGCACTCACATAGCGTCTAGTGTTGTGCCGGGAATACATGCATACACATATATTGCTAGACATGTATTGCGCAAGGACAGAAAAGCAATCCCGGCCGCAGCGGCTGCATTTTCGGTGGAGGCGAAAATGTTTGAGGCCCGTGTACTTAGATTTAGGTGCACGCTAAAGAACCCCAGGCGGTCGAAATTTCCGGAGCCCTCCACTACAGCGTCTCTCATAATCATATCGTGGTTTTGGGACGTTAAACCCCAGATATTATTATTAGAAAAGCAATGCAAAACACTCTTGTACGGGAAGTGGCTCGGGGTCCGCAGAGCTCTTATCTCTTCATCATGACAGGATGTTTGCTTTCGTGATTGTTTTTTTTTTGTACCATCATTTGGTGCAATTTTGCGCAGTGCTTGTTTTTGCTGTTCACTCGTGCATAAACGTTTCTCCGTGATGGGTGATGGCCTTCTGTGCCTCAGAGCATACTACAGCCACCAAATTACTGACTGAGGGGTTCTGCAGCAGCTGTTATTAGTTCACGTGACCTGTTGTTGCAATAACTTGTAGATGTATGTGATGGAGACAAAATAAAATTGCATGGCAACTGGCAGGAAGGTAACTCATCCATGTGCTCCATAGCCAAGGAATGTGCAAAAAAAAAAGACTATATTTTAGGATGCACAATTATTGGTTTTTGATTAATATGAAACATAGTGTGCCTGCATTAAAAAGTTAAGAGCTTAAAGGTTATGTAGCTCAAACTCTTGCTTCTCACAAATACCGTCTGTTTATACAGAACTACTGGAGGCACTTATGAAATGAAAATTCATTTCTACACAATAGTTGACCTTTTTATTGGCATCTTAGTCACTCATCAGGATGTGCTAAAACTCGACAGCTTGTGTTATGTTTTGGTCTGCAAGACCACTCCAGAACTATAGACAGCTGCTCTGAATAAGCTTCTTATACTGCCATAAAAAAGTCGTTTCGAAGCAGTCACAGATAATCTTGTCTCATGATTGGCCCATAAGCATTTAACGCAAAATAAAGGGGGGTTGCAAGTACAGATTTCAGGTTAAACTATAACTCCAGTTTCAGGGCTAGAATGGTAAAGAAAAAAAAACTATAGAAGTAAAGGAGGATGCAAATGCTATCCATAAGGATATAACCAGGATGAAAAACTAAGAGGTAAATTAATTTTTTAAAGGAAGCTCCATTGGGAAGCTGCTAACAGACTCTGATTGAGGCTTTGATTGAGGAGTGAGAGGTTCCTGGGTAGTTTATACCGGCGCTGGTTTATTTTGGCTAACTGTTAGCCAACTTTGATGGCATAGCAAGAACAGCTAATGCTGTAGTGCACGAATAGTTTTCCTTCGTGAAATTCACCGCAATTTTTTTAATTTGAACACAGGAGCAGTGATACACTTAAACTGACACTGAGACTTTGTGAGAATTGACAGTCATAAAAATTAGTAGGACAGAAGACAGCTATAGATGAGTACAGCTCATTCTGCAAACTTGAGACTTAAAACAGCATGAATTACGGGAGACCTGTGGAAGAGAGACAACGACGAAAGCACTGTATATGTGTCTTCCTTTCACCGATCTGCCATCATCTCCACTGTTTTAAATCCCGTGTATATTGTACTACTAATTTGCCCAGGCTTCCATTTTAGCGCCATTCAGCAAAATTGAAAGCACCACAAACGTGCTCCAGAGATGTTTTCATTGTCTTGTTTTATCAGGCTCTGTCATACTTTCGAGCTATCACTGCTGTATCAGCATAATCTGTGTGCGTCTTTATTGTTAAGTATGATAATTGTAATATTATCACGGCCTAACCACATTCTATGGGCATACTCTGGGTTTTCGGTTTTGGTTGGAATTTGGAAACTGTTTTCGTCGTACGCTCTGCTCCTTGTCATTCCTTGCTCTCTGTTTGCCATGACTCAACTCTAGTAGCTCATGACGCTGTTTAATAACCCTCTTACTAGCTTTTCGAACACCATCTCGCGGTGACTAAACAGCAGCAGAGAGATAAGTAACTGCTTTTTCTCGCTTATCTTTAGCCCGCATGCATCTCTTGTCAGTGAACAGAATCAGCCAACTAGTGCATTGGCAGCACGTGTGCATTTCGTTCTGTCAACAGTTCTTGGAAAGCAATGACAAAGGGTGTCGGTATCTTTTTCCTTTCATTTTTTAAACACATTGCATTTCTTTGCCTAGCTGTCACCAAGGTCAAATGCGACGTGATCCAACGTCACAAATTTTGTCGCCGATGCATGTGCACGGCACTGCTACCACTTCGAAGTCTTCTTGCTTCACTTGCCGTCATGCCTGTGCGGCATGCACGCATTGATAGCACAGGCAGGAAGCCACATTCACTGATCATCGTATCCCTGCAATTTATGTGCATCTCTGTCTAAACTACTGCTACGCGTGCGCTGGTTGGCCAACTCTGTCCTCTGCGCAGCTACACAGTAAAACAGCTAATGGTACCCGAATGTCCTCAGTGCAAAAAAGTATGCAACATCAAGAGCATGGCCCCTTAAGTAAAGACTATGCCTCCTCTACTTGGGTTTCTGCCTTGACGCATTTCAATTCCACAGGCCCCACCAGCTTGACACATGTTGCCATCTCATGCTGCAATCATTCACGCAACGCTTCACATTATGCACTTGTAAACTGCTATACATTTTTTCATCTGCCGAGCACCCGCTGTCGAGGTTTAGTGGCTTTCACATCGCACAGTTGAGGTTGTGGGGGTTTCGAATCCTAGTTATGGCCAGCTGGAAGGAGACAATACAAAAGTGCTTGTCTTGTGTTCTCATGCCTTTGACATTCATTGAAGAACGCTAGAGGGTCATAACTGATCTGCAGTCCCTCCAGCATCTGTCATGTCTTACAATAATCTGGCTCTATGCAGCTTAGGGGCATAAATGCCAAGTTGGTTGAAATAAAGTGATGGTCGTTACAGTTGAGTGGAAGAAGAAATGATGGGATTGCATAATGTTTGATCTCTTTCGCTGTGACTACTTCAGGTTTTTTTCGTTGTTACATTTCACCACTTTGTGAATAGCTCTTTATTTCTTTTACAAGGCATGAAGAGAGAGCGAGAGTGTGGGGAGTGGAAAAGGTAGGGGAGTTGACCAGACAAGCATTTGGTTTGCTACCCTACACAGGGGTCAGAAAATAGGAAATAAAAAGTGGAAGGGATTGAGCTCTGCACAAACACGAAAAGACGCTCCCTGTGCTGTCTACGGATATGGCCATGGTCTAGAAATTTTCATTTTAGAAAATGTTCTATTGGAGGGTGTTGCGCTTAGTGTAGTCTGTGAAGAGATGCACTAGATGACTTCGTTGTGTGTCCTTTCTTCTGGTATGACATGCTTATCTTAGTTTATCTTTATTGGGCTTTATCTTTATGTCATTGCTTTCTGGTTTGAAGTATTTATGAGATGAGGCTGTTGTTGACTTTAGTGGTTCTGATTGCCCTGGCATTTGGTTGATTCCTCAGGGACTTGCCACATGTCAAATAGACAATAACCTGGGCAACACACGTTATCAGCCTGTGTCACTTTGATACTCATTGAGGTTACAAAGAATGCCACATTGTTTCAGAACTGATAGGGATAGGGCCAATGCACCATAAGAGGATAGTTTTGGGTTCAGAAATCTTTCGTTGCTGCAGATATGCACATTCTGTGTCTAAGGGATCTCTAGGTTCTGGGTATGAACAGTAGATTAGTGCCAAAGCACTCGGCAAGAATGGCTACTATGTTATAGATGAAAAATTTTGTGTGACAGTGGGGACAGGAAAGTCTTTTGCTCTTTTTTCATATCCGTGTCAGAAAAAAAAAAAAGAATATTGTCAGCAGTTGTTTCCCAGCTGTGATGCAGTTGATACACTGACAGCGATAACAGGTGCAAGCTTGGGAGTACCGGTGCTCATGATGTTTTTTTTTCTTCAATATTTCAGTTCATGTCTCAGGAATTATAGTAGAAACAGTGCACTCCTCAAAGGCGAATATTCTTGATGTTCATAATTAGCCCTTTCAGACGCCACCTATGAAGCACTGTCTGTAAATGCGTCAAATCGATACAATGTTATTTCAGGGCACTCGATATCCTATTGCAACAAAAATAATGTCATAATGCGTTAATTTGTGCATGTTATAGTAAATTAATTCTGATTCACTTGTAACTAAATATCTATTTATTGTGATGTCATTCATGCTCCGTTTTTGCATTAATAGAATGAAATCTAACGCCAGAAATATAGTGCCAATTCATTTTCGGGTATGTCCATTTGGAGCAAAGAAAAATTATACTTTTGACGTGGCTCGCGGTTAGGGGCACGTCGAATGACTCGTCGAACTGCGTAGTGCGTTCAGCAAACTGATCATATACAACAGTACACTGCAAAATGAAGTTAAATGAAGACAAATTTATTATGCAGGAGGTTCATTTCATCTAAAGCTCAATGTATCTTGCTCTCTCTTAGTCCCTAGTCGTTACAAATGGCAAAAATGAGTGATGTACACAATTGTGTACATAGCGTGTCAAAGGGTTAGTACCTGACTTTTCGGCAGACATGCTGACTTTTTTGCACATGTGATGTTGGTCTTTGAACTCTAGAACAGCCATTTACAAAATGTTCATTTTGTTGAAAGTAACAAGGGAAAGGCTACGTACAGGTGTATTTACAAACACACATGCAGCACAGCCCAGAATGAACAGCCTGCATGAAGTTCTTATCTTTTCCAACTTAGTAGGCCTTTGATGCTACTATAGCGCAAACTTCAGAGACGAAGGACGAAAGAATGCCACACACACAAGTGCTAGTGTGTGTGGTGTTCTTTCACAAGTAGGCCTGCGCAAGTACGTCAACATGAATAACTTGAGAAAAGGAGCACAAAATTTAAGCAAACATGGATAAACAAAAACACACGCAAACACAGGCACTGACACTTGTGTGTATCTTGTGCGTTTGTGTGTATCTTTGTTCATGTTTACTTAAATTTTGTGCTGTTGCTCTCAAGGTTGTGTACAACCAACTAACCAGCCAGTACCACGTAGCATGGATAACTTCTTCAACAGTGTATTGCCTGTGTGTAACCACACAGTACACATACATAAATACTGTCTTAAATACGAGAACTTCATGTCGAAATGCTTCAATATCGGTTCAAGTGTAGGTTTGAACTATGCCTGTGCTCATAAAGAAGCACCCTTGCTAGCATCGGAAAAAGTTCAGATCTACTTTTTTGACAGTTTCAGTGTAAAGTGCTGGTAGCGGGTTCGAGTTGTAGTGTAACTATTTAATTTTTTTTCTCATTGTTTCTTTCTTTTTTCAAAATTTGGCTTGCATAAAGCAGCACCACCTTCGTTGTTGAGAATGTCCATAAAGCAAGACAGACAGTACGAAATCAATAGAATCAGGCAAAAGGAATTGCATAATATGGCACCTGGTGTGTTATTTTTTCTTTTATGCTTCCAGTGGTGTTGGTGATCATTCACATGCCATGAACCACGTGTCTCCTGTTTGCCTAATTAGAGCACTTTCAAATTTTGGAGTTGAGTGGCACAAGCCTTGTGCCACATACTGGTTCTTCGTACTTCTTGCATTGTCTGCTATACAGTGACAGTAACCTGTTGCTTTATAAGCTAAACAATATAAAAGTGAAAAAAAAGGCCCCAATGCTCTGCCACAATAGAATTTAAATGGACACAAAAGCGAATAACATCTTGCGTCCGAGTGAAAGGTCAATGCTTGTGAGCATCCAAAATGTCAGCACTATACACAGTAGTGCTTTAGTGGTCGAGAAATTTAAGGTGAATGTGGGACATGGTTTGTGCCACCAGTGGGACATTCTGGAACAATACCAATGACGTAGTTGGGCCTCAACCTGCCCATGTCAGAAAAGAACATTTCATTGCATTACATCAGACAGAATAAGATGGAACTTGTGCCTTTCATTCTAGTTCATGCAAAAAAAGAACTTGATATTTACTCTTGAGAGCGGTGAAGGTTCCATTTTCACCAGGCTGTGCTTTGCTAAAGCCCCTTGCTCCGCTGCACCACAGCGCCGGCTGTTGGGTGGGGCAGGCATGGCGTATTCTACATCAAAAGGCCGTTCTTGGAGGCGGGCGCTGTATTGCACTAACAGTATGCGGATCACTAAGATGTGATTTTCTTTCAAACTAAGCATTTCCTTGAGATGAAACAAGCACTGCGAGGTTTCTGGAATGCTATTTCAGCAATCCATGTTGACACACTATTTGCCTTTATTGTTTTTGTAAAGGCATTCGTTACCTATTTGGCTGAAGGGGACTTTCATTCCAGTTGGTTTTTTTCTGTTTGGTCTTGCCTCTGACACATGTTTTAATGTGCAGGTGCTGTGTTCCTCGTGTTGCAACCAGAAGGCGCCACTTCCCTGCCTGGAGAACCGGGAAGGCCGTGTTTGCCTTCCCTGCCTCACCATTCTACAGAGGGGTAAGCAAGACTCGTTCTTTTGTCCTTCCAGTTTCATTTTTCTGTTTAGGCAGCATGATCTGTGCTTGAGGAGATGATAAGCCGTCAAGCAAGGAATGTCACTGGAGGGAATGTTTTGACAAGCGAGCTTGCCTTAACATTGGCTCCAGCGGCAACGCTTGTTCAACGACATCTCATTTTCACCTGAACTTTTGTTTTGTTTGGATTATCCATTCTTGCAATAGCGTAGTTTCTCTCATGACCGGAATACAGTCTACAGTCTACTTCCATTAATTCGAATTGGAAGGGTCTGACCAAAACGAAGATATTTGGCAGGTTTAATTAAAGAAGGTCCACGCCCATCACTGCATCATTTGACAGCATTTGCCCTATTTTAGCATGCCTTCAAATTTAATATTCAACCTATATCTGCTGGCTCAGAGTAAGAGAGCAATGTGCACCCAATCAGAATTGTGTATGCATTTATGATTATCGCACTTGGTACCCAAAAACAGAGATTGATTTACAATAAGGGAACATATGTTTGTCAATCAAATCATGTTCAGTAACTTGCTCACTAATTTCTTTGGGGACTAAAGAGTCATTGCTACTAAACAGTGCCAAGGGTGTTTCACCTAAAGTGTTCTGACCTATGGAGAAATATTAACAGCTTTGACTACACTTTCTCCCATACAACAATATGACATACATACAAGAATGAGGAGTACGTGAAGCTACTAACAACTGATCTTTTACTGCAAGATCTTGCTTGTTGATAGTGTGTAGCATCGTTTCTTCAGCTTCTGTGTTGTCTTGCACGTCCAACTTGCATTACACATTACACAGTGCAGTAGGAATTGCCTCACGAGTTTGTCTCTTTCCACACTCATTGGCCTCCAAGGCACCACTGTCAGATATACTTGATAGGTGTGTTCGAATATTCCAAAACTTCAAATATTGAGTCGAATAATATCCTATCCAATACGGTCTTCGAACTGAATGTCCAGTATTCGTAAATATGAATATTGTGCAAATATCTCGAAATGCTTTGAAATAAACACATAATTGTTACAACAGTGTATCAACAGTGTAACAGTGTATCAGTCTAACACTTTTTCAGTATCGTTAGAAAACGCTGCCGATCAGTAGTCGAGGCTCCTGAGAACACACGAGTTAAACATTATAGCGCAGCATGCGGCCTGGAATTTACAATTAATTCTGAAAGTCAGGTAGAAATGGTTTCTCTTCTTTCTACAAATGATGCCATATACCCAAATGACCGCGCCTTATGTACCCCAAGTTCACGGCCATTGGCTGATTTGAGCATTCTGGGCTGTGTAGTTAATGCGGCCATCATGCACGCTCGCGATCACACTGAAAGTAAGCTGCGCATTCGAAAAAAAGAAAAAGAAGTGTCAAGGTCATGATGCGTGCATGATGTACCTTCTTTCCTTCATGCCATCCCTCCCTGCTTAGCTTCCAGCGCGTTTGTCAGGACGAGAGAAGAGAGAAAGCAGTATACAGCGTGCGACAAATCTCTGTAACTACGCTCGTACTTGACGGATTCTAAAAATTTTTGTCGCGGGTCGATTCATGAGGCGATAAACTCTTTAGTGAAGCCATTTGAGGGTTACTTGGAAAAGTGTTGCAGGGCCCCTTTATAGCTAGAATGTGAATAATTTACGATGACCTGAAAAACGGCTTTATTCAATATTTGATACGATTCGACTCGCCTCTAGCAACATTCAGTTCATGTTTGATTCAGTTCCAGACATCACAAATTCATGCACCCCTGGTATTTGACCAACTTAGCAATGCATGTTTATGGACGCATGCAGTGGCTGCTGTCGAGCGGCTCGGTGGTCCAAGCCCAGCCAATCCAGCGGCCTACTGCTCACGGGGCCCGCCCCCGCTGCACGGAGCAGCGCAGTCGCCGCCCCTCACGGTCCTGGTTCCCGTGCTACGACGCGGACCGCGACCGGATGGAGAGGCCCCCAAGCAGGTCAGTCAACTTAAGCGTGTGTCCCGCTGATGCAAAGAATGAGAAATGATGAAGGGACAGAGAATGGCACCTATTCGGCCAGCCCGTGTGTGTACGCTTCTGCACTGCCATGTCGTTCCCAGACATTTGCGTTATGCCAGGACATGTATTTTGTAGCAGTTTTGTTTTTTATGCATCTTGCGCTAAGTGACCAGTGCTAGAGCATAATAATTATGTGCATGCCCATGGTAGTCGTGCTAGTAGACCGTTTCCAGAAAAACAGCATACAATGGCATTTGCAAGTACGTCTTCACAAAAGGCGGAAAGGGTAGACTGCTGAACGATTCCTGACAAATTTTTTCATTACGTTTTGGGGACATGCTTCAGAAATAACTTGAGGTTGTTCCTCCGCCACCTCCTTCCCATTGAGAGGAAAAGACAACGTAATGTCGAGGCACTGGCCTGGCCGTTAGTTTAGTTCTGCCTGCAAGAAAGTACAGGGCAAGAAAGAGTACGAAAGGCACCTGCACAAAGCAAATCGAAAGCCTGGTCCTTTATGCAAATTATGCAAATGTCAAGGCAATGTCGCTTTCACAAACGAAATCATAATAGAGAACCATCACCATTGCATGCTCATGCGCAGACAGCAAATGGTGTCTTCTGCCATGCTTAAAGGTCCTTGCTGGAGAGACATACAATAGGGTGAAAAGGAAAAAGGAAAAGAAGAGACCTCGGCCCATGCCACTTAGTATGACAAACGGACTTTGCTGGAGAGACAGTCACAATACATATCACAATACATACGTATATCTTGTAATACTTCTGAATCTCAGTATTGTTTTGGGAACCTTAAGCCACTACGTGACTGCCATCACATAAACCCTTTGAATCTCTGGTTCTCTTGTACTGTACTATGGACCTTGTGTCTATGTATTGGCCCCTCAGAGAAGCTTCTGTCATGCTGAAACAGTCTCTGTCTTGTTTTGCACCCGGTCACACCTGTGACCTATGAGTTGTACCCAAGCCGTTAGCATCCAGTAACCCAGCAACAGACGCTCTTCGTGTCATACGGCATAAGCCATACGTGCTGGCCACGTGACACCAGGACCTAATGAGCACCGCATTGGTTCTCCTACTTCTGGGGAGATGTGTCGTGGGGTTAAAGATGAGAATGATTCTCTTGCTGTTTTTGTGTAATGAAGAAGTGGAGAAAAGCTCATGTGTATTGTCAGGGCATCTTGGTTTTGGTTTGGCCTGTCTTATCAGATACTGCAATGAAAGTATCTTTATGTTGGGTGTGACTTCATTGTCATTGTCATCGCCTTTTTTTTTTTCTTTTCACCAACGTCTGATTGCTTGCCCCATCACTTCATATTTGTTGTCGTGACATATTTGAGCAGTCATCTCATCAATATTCCTTCACTGCATATGCAGATGTGCTTTTTAGCTTGTCCTACAGTTCACCATATTTCTGCGGAATGGTGATATTACTAAAATTTTGACGAGTACTACTTAGTACTAATGCCCGGCTTACAGGTGATGTTCTCAGATGGAATACGGCCCGGCGGCGATTTGTCAGACGAAGTGATGCCTTCAGCGATGCCTGGCCCGCCTCGGGAGCTGGGCTGCCGGGATGGGCCCGCGGAGAGCCTGCTCCAAGAGTGTCGGGTGGTGCTCTCAGACATTGAAGGCTCCCTACCACCGGTGGCACTCAGTGGTGAGCCCTGTGCAGTTGTAGCTGTGGTACAGAACCGATAATTGGAGATCATGTGTGCTTTCATGGGGGGGAGGGTGGAATGTAAACACGGTGGTTTTTTTATTGTGCTGATGAATGCATAATTTGTTGCATATTCTAAGCAGTACTACACGTGACGTGGTAATAAATGCTCAGCTATATGTACCAATACACTACTACAGGTAAACCTCCCTATAACGAACCTCCATACAACGAATTCCTCGATATTATGAAGTTTTTCTGTTTCCCACTGTTACTCCATAGAAGCACACGTATTTGCGACCTCTATGTAACAAAGTAGCAGCAAGAGACACCCTTGATACAACGAATTTTCGCCGCCGACATCTTAGGGATGTTGCCCCGAATTTTGTCATTTTGGCACGAGAAGGAGCCGCATGCATCTCCTGTGGTTGCCCCGCCGATGAGCGCGTAAAGTGGTGGCGGTGCGCATGGCACGCTCAAAGCCCCGGCGACTGCGAGGCGAGAGCGAGCGCTTGTTTGTGCGTGCGGGTGTACGCAAAGCGGGCAGGCAAGGCCTGCGCTCCTCGAGCCAGCTTTCTTGCCACAGCGGGCGCGTGGACAGGCATGTGCTCGCGGCAGCAAAAAGGCTGGCTCGAGGAGCAGAGCGCATGACCCGAGCATTAGCAACGGTATGGTGTGCGCCGTTCAGTCATCGCCATTGACAGGAACGCACATCCGGTTTGGCAGCAATGCGCAATCCCCCTATAGTTCAGTATTTTTGCTTCTGCCATAGTTCTAATATGGTGATATGGTAATATCGCGCTCTAGGGGGATTGTGCAGTGCTACCAAAGTGCATTTGTGTGCCTGTCAATAGTGATGACTGGACGGCAAGCACTATAACATTGCCAATGCTTGGGTTACACGCTCCGCCGTTCGCGTTTCATTTGACGCCAATAGTGCATCAGAACACCTGCAAGGTGTCTAGCGATTGATTGATAGAAAATGGGAAAGCCTGAAGAAATTGCAATACAAAGGAATGCAAAGCAGTGTAGAGAGGTACTGCCTTACAACTGTATGTTTTTGGACATTGCTACCCAGCTTTTCTACATGCAAACATGCATGCAAATCACAGGAAGTGGGGTGACAGCATGCGACCGCGAACTAATAGTTTTAAGACGAATGTGGCAGTTGTGTTGTGGATCATTTCAATAGATTTGGGAACACCCTCAACACTTATAAGCCCACCATTCAAAACATCCTAAAACAAAGACAGACTCCTAAGGCAGCCAAAGCCAACGTCAAGAATTTCAGATATACTTATGTTTCAACATTCCTGGAATCGGTATTAGCAATGAAGATGTGCAGTCTACGGACACCTATCGTTGAATGTTTTCTTGTAGTTGTTGCTCTTGATTTGACCACGTGTCTGCAAGTATAAAAACTGTGCATCGATGCTGGAAAAATAGAAAGCTGGAAATTATATGCCTGTCTGCGTTGCTTTTCATTCACTTCTTGTCACATTTAAATGCACTGTGATAATTATCTTAATGTGTACTGAAGAAAGAACCTGGGGACCACACCGTAAACATCTTGCACTGTCTGAAAGGGACAGCTGACAACCACCTGTATATAGTAGCACAAGGCTACAAGCAAACCCATCACTGGAAGGAAATCCATGCTCTGTATTGCCATGTGTACATGTATCAGTTAAGGAGTATGAAAGCCGATGATCATCTTTATTTTCTTTTCCTTAAATGTATGACGAATTTTCAAAGCTTTACCAGTGATAATGTATTGTCGATTTGCAGTGTCACAGCGAGATCTGAAGCTTGAGAATGAGAATGACCTCATGATTGTACTCCAGGGTAAGCCAAAACAAACACTTGCAATATCTGCTTTGTTTTTCACATTGGAAGAGTTGGATCTTGATTGCCCCCTATAAACATATCGTGTAATAATATGGCACTTAAATCTTTAAAACATGGTGATAAGTATATTGACCA
This sequence comes from Rhipicephalus sanguineus, assembly GCF_013339695.2. Lineage (NCBI taxonomy): Eukaryota > Metazoa > Arthropoda > Arachnida > Ixodida > Ixodidae > Rhipicephalus > Rhipicephalus sanguineus. The sequence continues at coordinate 45,354,244 of NC_051184.2, read as the reverse complement.
TTTTTTTATATGTGCCAGGACTCGAGAATGTTTTCACTTTATTTTATTTCTTCCTTACCAACTACATTCACATTTGGCGACCCTTGGTGGTAAACTAGGCAGGACATTGCTTGTATCACTGTTCATGAGTGAAAAGGAATTTTATTAATAATATCAGCCCCAGGTTTGCATCAACTACTCAGTGGCAATGAAACGTATCAAAACAAGTGCATTGAAATGTATAGTTGAACAACCTCTTGTTGCCTTACGAAATGCCACTTCACAAGTGGCTTCATGTCATCGTAACTTTAAATGAAATAGGCTTTAAGGGTATCTCAGTATTTTCACTCGGGATTCTGAAAAAGGCCTTCATTACTAGGAGCAAGCTAAATAATCTGCATTTTCAGCCTTGTATCAAGTTTCAAAATTATTGAAACTCACTAAATTTAGCACAGCTGAACGAACGGATGTGTTCTAGGTGTGTGAATTGCTTGTAAGGTCAGTATCTATATTTTTAATAATTGGTTAATAAAAGTTGTGGAAATCAATTCTGCAAGAAATCTAGTTGACAGTATCTAGATAGTGCAAGTGGGCTGGTGAAGCTTTTGTACTTGCATAAGAATGCTTGTTTGCAGTTACACATCTTGCAAATGCATTGGGTCTAAAGCCCATTGTCTCAGTCTCTCTTGTATATATTGCATGAAATTTCATGTGTGCAAAGCAATTTTCACTCTTTTTGCATTTTTTAGATCCAAATGTGGAGCCTGTGGCGTTTGCACTCACCAGGAACTTGCACGTGTTGGTTAAGATTGTCACAGGTAGGCAGCAGTCGTGTACCGTCTGTGCTTACTGTATTGTGTCGTATGGTGCTTACCGTGTCCTGCTTACAAACCAGGATTTCTTAAAGGGCCCTAAACCACCTACAATAATTTTTTTTAACACTTCAAGTAAACGTGCACATCGAGTTTAGAATGCCGTCACAGTCAACAACGGAACACGCGGCAGCGCTACGAGCCGCGGGCGCGCCACAAATCCCAAGAAACAATCCCCTGTCCTCTCCAGACCTTTCGGTATCCCCAGCGTTGGCCGTGACGTCGCCATTCACGTCTTGCCACGTCATTCCCAAGAAGAACCTGTGCTCGCAGGTATGCTCACTTGCCGCTCTTCTTCCTCGCACGGCGAGGAGGAGCGCCAGGCCAGGAGTTGAGACGATCTGACCAGCGGAGTGTAGCGAAAGAAAGAGCAAAGCAAGCGAGGGCCATATTTCAATCATCAACCAGATGCAACTTCGCTATTATGGCACCGTTTTGGAAAATTCTCGCAGCTGTGTTTACTGAAGACTCGTGCACAACTGCAACACCACAAATAAATTTCGGCCTCTTGGTGGTTTAGGGGCTCTTAAGAAGCCTTATTTAATAATTTTGCTGGGTAAAAATGCGTGGTGTGTATTGTAACCACAAGGCAGCAGACTGCCCACCTTCTAGGCTTGCGCATTTTTTTTTTTTAAAGAATGTTGAAGTGAACGGCAGTAGTGTCAAGTAATTCTTACTTCGACTATTGGCAGAATCTTAGTAAAACCCAAATACAATGCAATCAACAAACATGCCTGACAAAAGTTAATGCTTTGCTTGGGAAGATGGAAACTAGCTTTCATATGGGAAATAGCTTATCTTACAAGTGTCATTCACATATATTTTTCCGCACAAATTTTTTTTTAAGTTCAGCACATTTTACAGTAGCAACAGCATATAGCTTTTGTAAATGTTTCTTTGACACTAGCTCATTCTACTTGAGATTTTGTCATGGCTGAAGCTGTGGGAGTGTTTGTGTTCTTCAGTCATGTGATTCGTCGCGCATCGTTATGACTGCGCATCGTCGCAATGCCACAACGTGCAGATGTCGCATGTGACCTTGACATCATGGAGCCAGTAGTTTAGGTGGTGGTACAGCATAAGTGGCATCGGTCAACCAATCAATTATTAGTGATACAGTAAGAGCGATCAATGCACAGGCAAATATGCAGAGGGAGGTCTCATGGTTATAAACCACGAGCGAGACCTCTCTGGTTAGTGCACAAGAAAACCGTTATAGCAGACGCACAAGAAATTGAAAAACAAATTCAAGGTAATAGTATTAGATGAACAAAAAAGCATTTCAGCCAGTTCCATGCCGTGAAAACCGTTGGACAGCAAACCTGTAAGCACACGAGTGTATGTGATTGGTAGCGGTATCACCACCATCACCATTTTTAATTAATTAATTTATTTATTTATTTATTTAAAAATACCTTACAGGCCTCCATCGAGGCATTGTGTAAGTGGGGCATTACGAAAACCTGAACTTCTGTAGTACTTTCATAACACAAAATTCATGAACACCGGTCATTTACCAGATCACATAATGAGAAGTGCAGCACAGAATAATTAATTAGTTAATGCAGCAATGGTAACAAAAAATAATCAATAACACTAGCAAAGATAAGACATATAATAAGGAAATACATCCAGTCAAGCAAAACTGAAGTGTCATGCAGTATTATGGTTCACATAGAAAAAAAAGCGACACTGCGGTGCTATACAACCAGAAATTGCAAAAAAGCTACAACGCAGAGAGCACACTGCGATAACGGCAAATATGTTTACGCTGCGTTGGCCAGATAACTGGTCAGTGCATCATGGAATGCATCAGTGTTTGTCAGACATGCGATGCTCTCTGGCGGGGAATTCCAACATTGGACTGCACGTGGAAGCGCAGAGCAGTCGAATGCACGTGTTGATCCATAAATGCGGATCAAATCCGTTGAGCATCATCATCATTATCCACTCGCCCTCTCTGGTCACGTGATCTGTGTGACAACGATGGCAGCAGCACATGGTAGACTAAGACAACTTTGCTATAAAACAACACCAAGCATCTCAGTAGCCAGCTAAAAAAATGAGTGACAGCTTGCGCTGCACTAGGCATGACAGCTCGTTGAGGCGCACAGCTTGTCGGTAGCACATTTCGCTTTACCGTTTCTCTGCTCCCCTTTCTTTCTTGTCCAGTGGAGTGTGGCAGGAAGCGGCAGTGCTGGAACTTCTGCAGCCGTGGCCTGTGCGCCCTGGGCCTGGACGAGGTGGTGTTCCTGCTGGAGCGGGAGCCGGGAGAGTCGCAGCTTCCGCGGGACGCCCTGCGGCTGTTCGCGACCCTGCAGGGCATCGGCGCCACGGGGGGCCACCGGCCGGTGGGAGTGGTGCCCCCCGGAGTGACGACAACGACGACGGCCGTGGGGGCATTCCAGTGCCTGCCCTTTCCCGAAGGGGTGCTCGGCAGCAGCGACCACGGCGGATTCCTCCTGCTGCCCCACATGGGACAGGTACACGTGTAATCCGCATTTCTCACTACAATGCCACGGTGCATGCACCCTTCCTTTAGTGGAAAAGTCTCGAAACGCCTCCTGATCTCGGAGGCTTTCAATTTGGCAATACCGGTTGTCCTGGTCACTACCAAAACACTACAAAAACGGCAGAGGTGGATTGTTTTCGACGACATAAGCCTTCTTTACACTGCAAGCATAGGTGTTGGCAGGGGGTTGCAAAAGGGGCACTTGCCCCACCTAAGCCGCACCAGTGCTCTCCCCCCCACAATGTGGTGACGCAGCACGGCTTTGCTTCCCCCCCCCCCCTCCAAGACAAAATCCTGCCGATGCCCATGACTACAAGTGAGGTTTATTTACAGAATATACAACTGGGTATTGTGCAGGCAAAGTGTCGTGGGATCGAATCGCGGCCACAGCAGCAACATTTCGATGGAGGCAAAATACTGGAGGGCTTTGTACAGTCGCTGACCGTTTATTCAGACTCGACGGGACTCACCGATAAATCCGAATAATCGAGAGTCCGAAAAAAAGGATTCACCAGAGAAAAAAGCACTTTTATTGACCCAGTGGCCAAAAAAACTTGTCACTTCGCGTCTGCACACACGCACGCTTATGCACGACTACGTCGACATGTATTTCAGCTGGTGTTTGGTCATCGGTGTAAGTCGACAACAGCAGTTTTGCGGACTGCGCTTCCGCTAAATCTGCATTTGATGGCTGTGGTGTGGGTGGTGCGTCATCATTAGAGTCACTGTTCACCTGCTCTGGTTCGAGGACTTGACCTCATCATCGTCCAACTCGGCGAAACACGCGAGCAAGTTTGGATTTCACGTTCGCCGCCTTACACCTGGTGAACAATCGCTGCTTTTTTTTTTGCCATCATCAGTGTCCTGTAGTTGGCACGTTTCTTCATTAGCACCGACAGCGCATATGGAACGGGTGGCATCAGAGTCATTTCAGCAGAATCAGGCCTCGCACGCCAAGCAACAAACGAGAGTGAAACCGGCAAAACATGCAAGACGCATATCGCCCTCAAACACCATACCGAGCTGACTCCAAGCTTGGCTTGGCTTGTCATCCGATGGATGCTGACTGGCTAAAGCCAAAAGGCAACCATTATGCGTAGCCAACAAACATAGCCTTCGAGATCGGCAATTGTTATTTCTACGTGGATTTTGACACTGGAATGACCTTCAGCCATAGCCAGCGCAACCTTTCAGGGCTGGCAACCTAGCAAAATATTGTAAACAAGCATTGCTGACAGCATGTCATGGCGTTCGAAGTCGCACTCGATCAGGCAGTTGGAGTCCGAAAAATCGAACAGCGCACTGTGGGGCGTCTGAGTTTACATTACTTCAATGGGACGTGTGACAGTGCCGCAAAAGAGTCCGAATAAACAAGCATATCCGTATTTTCGGCGTCGGAATAAACGAGCATATCCGTATTTTCTGCGGTCACCAAGTACGGTTGGTGACTGTACTTAGATTTAGGTGCTCGTTAAAGAACCCGAGGTGGTCAAAATTTCCGGAGCCCTCCCCTACAACATCTCTCGCAATCATATCGTGGTTTTGGGGTGTAAGACCCCAACAATTGCTATTATTATTATTTTATTATGCAGACAAAGCTAGTGAAGTAAGTTTTGTCATGTGAGTCCTTTTTGGCGGCCATCTGGTGAAGTTTGCATCACCCAATAGAGGGGGGCAGCTATAAGCTGCCTGGCACCGGTTCGACACACTCCACTTATCGGTATATAGCACTCTACTGAAGACACAAGCACCGGGTGAATTCTGGAAATCTTTGTCATCATGAGACACAGAGCAAAAGAAGAACTGATAGCTGGGCTGTAAACATGGTCACTGAAGGGTGCACTAAGGCAGCACAGTTTCTGAACACGCATCAGCGTGCCAAGTCTTTCCGCAGTGTTTGACAGCACTTCTGACAGTTCTTGGATCAGGAGCAAAACCGGCTTAGCTTCAAATGGAAGGTATTTGTTTTTGGTCTACGTGGAAAATGGTGACAGTTCCTTATGTACCATGACATGTCGACCGAAGTCTAGCAGCTGATGCAGTAGAGATAGTGTCTGGTGTCGTACTGGCAAGAACTGGCGAAGTAATCAATATTCAAAGCGAATAACCGTGACAAATGGCATAAATGCATTTATCTTCCTCTTCTGTATTTCTCGTTTGTCCAGTGCTTGGATGGACTTGTCCTTCCCCGACCTCCGTGGCTGTGTGCCGTCCTGCTCCAGCGGATGGAACTGCCCTGGGCACGACTGCTGCCACTTCGGCTTCTGCTGAGGCTCGGAGCTGAATTTGAAGGTGAGTGCCAACGCGAGAGAAAACAGTTTGCTTTCAACTCTTTTAATGTGCATACATTTTTATGGAACTTGTAGATTTTTATTGCTTCGCGGAAGCCAGGTTTTCTTTCTTGCGCGTATGTCGTTCCTTTCAGTCAAATGAATCGAACAGACAGTTAGGCCAGGGATAGCATAGAGGGCGGTAATTGTTGTCTTTGACTGTAGTGTACTAATTGTGATGTAAATTGAAATGAATGGAAGTGGACAAAAATCACCCTTTCTGTTGGTGGCATCCCATCAACTCATCTGGTCAAATATTTTATTAGGCGTGTGGCAGCTCTGTCCAACTTGAATTTGAACCGATGTAGGCAGGAAGCAAGGGCCTTGTTATTCAATGTTTCACTGTTCTCATGCAGCATACCCATACCCAATGGTCAGCATCCGTGGACGTCGCTCTGTCTATTCCGAAGTTGGCCACACCATTATGACGGTTCTTTTGGTGAGTGATGAACACCTACTTGCAATTGTGGTACTAGCTGTTGTGAACTTGCATGAGAAGTCCTTTCTTCTAGAGGCCTTTTTCTTTCCTTTACATGACTGTCTTGTTTGTATTGTGCACAGATTTTGCACAGTGATTCAAATTCCTGGAACAGTTTTAGTAGCAAGTTTGATTGCATTACCTCCCTGTTTAATATAGAATAAATTAGTGTAGAACTGGATGTCGTCTTTACCAATCTGCAATGTGATACCATTTGTCACTTTAATGATATTTAACTTGTAGATCTTAGTTTTGGTGAGGCAGCAATAGGTAGCACCACCATTATGTATTTGCTAATTCTACATTTTCTGTTTGTCATTGCCGAAGGCGCTTCATACCTTCGATTTATCACTCTAAACAAGGTGTGTTTCCTATTGCGTCATAGTACAGTCAGCATCAAAGTTTTATGGGATCAGAGAAAACATAGAATTTCTGAGTGGTCTTTGACTGTACCCAATGAAACAGCAGAACACTGTTGATTGCCTGTACCACAGCTCGGCAAAACATTTTGGAGCTCACTCAGACTCACTCAAAAATATAATTTGTGTTGTTCGTTTGGACAAGGAATGGACCAATAAGGGACTACGCAGCTGGCTGCCGCGAACGCACGCTTGATCTGTGGTGGGAATCGTTGTGGTCACTATCGCGTCGATAGTGACCGCGGCTTCGTTTGGCAGCGGTTGTGGCAAACGATAACCACAGTTCTGACTGTGTGTGCGCTGGCCACAGGCATACTTCCTCTTTGTGACATTGCTTTTCGGAGCACGCTGCTCTCGGCCGTGACTCTACAGTTTCTGTACCAAGGTTCATATCACACGTTGCGACACGGAAAAGTGTTCGGAACATCCGAATTTTGCCCTATTGGACAATGGAATTTGGCCGGGGAATTTTACGGATTCATATCAGACCTAAATTTGTATCAACCGGGTTCGTATCACTGAGATTCTACTGCAACTCGACATTCTTCACACTTCAAAAATGTGGGGTTTCAAGCCTTTTATGTAGGGGTGTGCGAATATTCGAAATTTTGAATATTTTTCGAATAGTGTTTGCTATTCGATTCGATTCGCACTGGAATTTTACTATTCGAACTATTCGAACTTCCCAAAAACAAATACATCAACGTCCGATTGAAAGTGACCCCTTCAGATTTTCAATATGCTGCACCTCATCACACTCCGGTATTGCTGCAAAGCTTCCTTTCAAGCTCCGTTACGGTCGAACTTTGCCAAGGCACAGTCAACGTCCGATTGGAAGTGGTCCCTAGATTTTCAGTATGCTTCACCTCATCACACTCCCGTATTGCGGCAAAGCTGCCTTTAAAGCTCCGCTACCGTCGCAAATGTATTAACTCAAGAAAACGCTGGTTCCAACATGAAAGATGTGGCAGAGTTGGGGCTCAATTAATGCTGTTTTGGGCCTGAAATTTGAGCAGGAAGTCCGAAAAATCAGACGCCGAAGCTTTTTAGCATCCAAATTTTCAGATGTTGTTATATATCGACGTTTATGATGCATATTTGGACTTCTGGACTTGAAGGGAGCACAACCTTGTCTGCCACATCAGTTGGGCTTCCACAGAAGTTGAAAGAGGAGGAGAGGCTGAGGAAATGGCATCTTTGCCTATCACGTGTAAAGTGTTGTCGGCAATACTTTGGTTGCACCAAATCATGTACATAAATACAATTCGGTCTCTACATTTCCTCATTCTTGATAAGACAACTATGAAACACCACCCCGCCAGCGCTTCAGCAACCTAGCGAAAAGAAACACTTTCATATTGCCATCTCATAAGAATATGCTTAGCAATCCTCTCTAACTTTTTTCCCTGCAGTTTTGCTTCGAAGTATTAGAAAAATATTCTAGAAATATTCAAAAAATATTCGATTCGATTCGCACTCACACTTTAATATTCGAATTATCTTCGCACCCAAAATTTTGCTATTCACACAGCTCTACTTTTATGCCCTCTTTGTGACATTGCTTTCCGTCCCTTTTCTTTCACTCTGCTAGGATTTCCGCAACTTCCAGTACCAGCTGGCCAACCTGTCGGGACTTCTGGTGCATCTGGAGGGGCGGCAGACGACGGTCCGGGTGCCACGAAATCGATACGACGCCCTGGTGCGCATCCTGGACGGCAACGAGCATGTGCTCGCCCTGGCAGGAAACATGAGCCCCGAGGCAGACGCTCACCTCGTCTGCGTACAGGCGCCCGAAGGGGGAACCTACCACTCCCAGGCAATTCAGGTAAGCTGCCTTGAAAGCCCAGCTCTCAGTAGCGGCGTTCACCTCACCACTTAACCTTGCTGGTTTTCGGCATTGCAAACGAACAGTTGTGGACCCGTGGTGCATGGACCATTACGTAGTGGTTGTGCCCGCAAAGAATAAAATGTGAAAGCGGTCGGAATTTCAAACAGAAAGCCATGCTCTCTTCCTTTCAAGGGAGGCGCTTTTCTAGAGGGATGTGCCTTGTGTGAGAGGCCCTGCTTGAAACATTGCTGATTCCAGTTCAATGTGGTTCTTGCTGTGCCATGGCTTGAGAAACACCATGATGCAAAACAGAAAGGGAATTGAAAAATTTAGTCTGTGCTTATTATAGAACACCATGCATGCGATAACGAAGAAAAGGTACAATGCTTCTGGACACTAACTGATTTTCAGGGGAAGAGTATCTACAATGGCAGCATGGTAGTAACTGGGCAGTTCAACTTCTTCGACTTTTCCAATAACAATTGGACTTGCAAAATTTCTTCAATGAAACATCAGTAAACAAAAGTTCGAGTGAAGTCCCTAAACAGTACCTTGCAACTTCTCGTTCATAACCGATGTTTGTAATGAGGCCGTGTGAGGGGTCTTCTAATGATGGTGGAAAGCATATCTGTTCATAGCATGTCATTTGAAAACAAAGTTCTTCGAGTGCATAGTTTACATTCTTCCGGAATGCTTCATGCTTGTACAACTGGTGACGAGATACGGACGGGCCCTGCAAACACTCGCCGAATGACTTAAGCTGTAGTGGAAACGCACAATGAGAGCACATTGATGAGTGAGCAGTGCCCTGGGTTCAAATTGCTTTCGATCCTGGATATCTTTTTTCTCATTGTATGCGAAAGTGGTTATGGACACTGGTGGTGGCTGCGGTGGACAACTATGCCAGCAAAATCGGCTGTTGTTATGATCTCGTAACAGGCTTCGCTGTAAAATGAGAGCTTGTCTTCTGTTAGTTGAGGCTGTCTCTTTGTTGGCCAGGCACGTCCCGGAAGCGCCGTGGAATGCACGGGAGCATCGTTCGTGGTCTTCAGCGGAGCGCTCAAGGGTCCGGGAGAAGCCAAGCACAGCGTCGTTGAAGATGGCGTGCTGGTCCAGCTTTCGCCAGCCAGCATGGGGAGCCTGCGGACGGCACTGCGCGCCATGCGTGACTGGCACGTTCCGGCAGTTCCCGCGTCGCCTGGCGAAGATGCTGGCCACATCGCTGTCGTCTGGACGGAGGATGACCGGCCAAAAAATACAGGGTTCGTGATGCTGATCTTGTAGCTTTGTGGAAAGTTGAAATTTGCCTGCTCGGCAGTGTGATTTTTGATGGTTTTAAACACAGTTCTTCCCATTGGTCAGCAGTATGAAGAGTGGAAATACGGAAAAGTTGAAATCTTTTGGAAATGTTTCGGTTTAATGTTGGCATAGAACAATTACTATATAATAAATTGGTATATTGTCCGCTTCGGTGATGCCGTGGTTACGGTGCTCAGCTGCTGACCCGAAGGTTGCGAGTTTGATACCAGCCGCGCCGGTCGCATTTCGATGGAGGCGAAATGCTAGAGGCCCATCTAATGTGCGATTTCAGTGCACATTGAAGAACACCAGATGGCTGAAATTTTGAGAGCCCTCCACTATGGCGTTCCTCATAATCACATCGTGATTCTGGCCTATAAAACCCCGGATGTTATTATTAATAAATTGATAGTCTTGAACTGGGTGAAGTATTAGGTCTGGAAGAGGCTTGTAGTATGAGGGACAAGGTCAAAAGAAAAAGAAAGAGAAGACGAAATCCAAAATGATTGATCAATCCTAGCATGCGAACATTGTCAACCTGTCCAGTTAAAATCCAAAGTTACTGAGATTTTGTGGTTTCGTATCAAATACAGTGAAAGATCTATATTGCCCATGTGAGTTATGATGCAGTAAATAAGTTGATTACTGATAGGATCATGTAATAATTACATGCTTATCCCACACGTTATATACACCAATTTCACAAGGAGGCTGCCATTTTTAAAGCACTCCACCGCCGCAGCGCCGTCTATCGTCTGCGACGTTTCGCCGCCCTTCCGGTGTGTGGGGTTCCGTGGCGGTGTATGCAGCATATGCGCTCGGTTCACAAGGTATTGCTGTTCTTCGCGGTACACGGACAAAACAGGGCAACGCTTTTCGAGTGTAAAGGCGCTGATAAATAATCGCTAAGCTGCCAGGTTCAAAATGGCTGAAACAGCAAGCAGCGGCGGCCCACGAGACGTTCCCGCAGCAGCGCCGACGATGAGAATAGTGCCAATGCAGTTCTTAAGCAGCATGTGTAAATTGGTAATTGCTTTGTATGTTTTGTTATAGCTGGCCGGGTGAGGTTCTTAGAATAATCACTATAAAAGAGCGTTCACATTTAGGACAACTGTCGAAGTATAATCGGAGAAACGTAAATGGAGACGAGCGAACACGTAGGCCATTGTCCGGCTGCGCGCTAGGTGCGCGCCTTAGTGTTTAAGATGGCTCCCGGGTTTCCGTGCCATGATTATTCAAGTTCAACGTAACTCTAATCCCTAACAGACCATTTTAGTTCCGCTTGGCACGTTGCAATACAATGTTCACGGAACGACAGGAGCACAAACACCGATGCCTGTGTTTATTCGGGTCGCCGTCGTAGCTTGTGGCCTCTGATCGTTGCACAGGATAAGGAACAGAAGTACGACGTGTGAGCTCAAAATTCGGCGTAGAAACAACACCGATGATAAAATAAAAATAAGCCTGTTGCACATCTGTAAGCGTGGCATGGCGTAAGTTCGCTTCGGCATGAGCCGCCGCCACTAGCGATACGCCGAAAGGGCGCTCGTTTTTGGCAACATTATTGTCAATTTGTTTTCTGGCGAGTATTTCAGAAGCATTACGACGAGCGCACGTGTCCAGGTAACAACCTGGCTTTAACGAACGTGGGCCGATTATTCACGACACCCAGGCTGCCGCGCGAAAAAAAAAAAGTGCGGTTGTCATAACGCTACCCCAGTTATCGTCACAAAATTGACAAGTCGAGAAAGAACGTGCTCTCGACGAAACGTTAGAAACGCATACCTACGCCAAAGAACACATGTCATGCGGGCCTTTCTGTCATGTAGATTGAAAAGTGCTCATTCAATAATCTCGAAATTGCACACACTAAGATGGAACATTTTCTAGCCGCAGGCATTGTAAATCATGTGCTGTAGCATAGAAATCAGAGAGGTTCATGAGAACAACTCTTGGCCAAACATTTTGTGTATTAATCGTCAGCTTTGACATTGGTTCTCTTTGGTGCAGATGATAAAGTGTACCAGCACCCAAGCACAATCACAAGCTGGTGTGGTGACTTGGAGAAATGGCCATAAGTGCAGACAACACATATAATAATATACTATTTGTCGGAGAAGAAGGCGTGCGACCTGAGAGAAGCGAAGTCGTTTAAAAACATTGTGCACTTCGCATGCTTTGGCTGCCAGTCTTTCAGGCTTCCGTAGCTGTTGCCGCAGCCAAACACAGCGCAGTGGTAGCTTGTCGACCTGTTCTCGTCCGACATTTCGATTCGCGGCAGCACAATTGTTTCAGCATGTCGAAAAATGGAAACACGCTGACCTCTCACGCACCACGCAGTGCAAAACTCGGGAATCTGCACACACCAGCGGCAGCGGTCGGCCGAGGTGGAGAGAGAGAAAGCGGTGAAAATACACCGGTTCGAGGCTACGCTCCTCCTCTCCGTGAAAACGGTCTATATAGGAGCCAATTTTGAGTTTGATCCGACTTTGTTGGGCAGTGAAACATCAGTCGACGGAAATCGCTCAAACAGAATTGTGTTTTCAATAAAGCAACTGCCTCAAATTTGGTCAGTCTTGTATGTGAGCCACACCCCTATACATACATATTTCTCAGTAAACAAAACTCCTGGTAAAAAATTGAAGGCGACCCTAATTGTTGACCTATGTGTCTGGTATCGGCACTCGCGCTTCGGCATTCGTGCTGCATTTTCGATGGAGGCGAAAATGTTTGAGGACCGTGTACTTTGATTTAGGTGCACGTTAAAGAACCCCAGGTGGTCGAAATTCCCGGAACCCTCCACTACGACGTCTCCCATAATCGTATCGTAGTTTTGGCACGTTAAACCCCAGGTATTCTTATTACCGGCGTTCGTGCACCCTAGAGTATTCCCTGTGGTCACTTTGTGTTTCGTCACGCTGCTGTAGCGTGTCTCAGAGTCCACGTAGAAAGAAGTGCGGGGTGGAGATCTGTTCCAGGTGCTGCAACGATCCCAGATGCTCACAAGAAAACCGTCTGCTCTTTCACTGAACTCATTCGATTAATGTTCACTAAGAGTACAGTGAACTGGGCTAGTTGGTACTGGTTCATTATGTTACAGCGCGACAAGAACGAAGAAAAAAGCTAAGGCACACATACGACAGGACATAGTGTTGACTATCAACTGAAAATTTTTATTCAAGGACCGTGTTTATATAGGGTGGGCCAAACTTGCACACCTGCGCACAGTTAACCGCGACATACGTGCTTGCAGAAATTACTAACTTGAAAGATTAGAAATGGTTCCAAAAAGAATGACACGTGGGAACTATTTGGTAATCTCGTAATCTCGCATGTAAACTATATTTGGTAACTAATCTTTTAAGTTAGTAATTTCCGCAAGCATGTATGTCGCAGTTAATCGTGCGCAGGCGTGCAAGTTTTGCCCACCCTCTATAGACACGCTTCTTGAATAAAAATTTTCAGTTGATAGTTAGCGCTGTGTCCTGTTGTATGTGTGCCTTAGCTTTTTTTCTTTGTTCTTGTCGCGCTGTAGCATAATAATTTTCATTAATTATTCCGACAGTTAATTGGTCCTTATCTTAAGTAACCATATGCTTCGATGTCGTATGTATCCAATATAAATCTTGACTTGAACCAGAACTATCAATTTCATACCAATTTTATTTTTTTAGGAGACTCCGTCTGAATATTCGGAAAACTGGAAGTAAGTGCTCGACCCGAAGTGCCTGGAAGAGAAACGAGAGTACCACTCGGTGCTCGTGCCACTAATAAAAAAATGCTTTCACATTTCCTTCAGGTTTCGTTCAGTGAGATTCTACTCTAATTAGGTTCAACTGTACAAACATAGTCACGTTCATAACAGCACTGATACAGCACTGATTAGCCCCCTAATCTATTTTACTGGACGCGGTTGTTACAGGGTGCGAAGTCCAATAGACGGCCGCAGTCTGGAGGGCGTTACTGGTGTGCGCCTGCGTGCCTTCTCGGACTTCTGCGCTCGGGGCTTGTGTCTTCGGTGGACCGAGTTCTTCCTCCTCTCCTGCGACGGAGGACCGACGTGGGGCGGGTAAGCAGCAGTACCGGCAACAGCCCGTTTCAAGTTTGCCGCAAGACATCGGTTTCTCTCGAATATTCCTGATCTACAGCCCTTAGCTTCAGGCATGGGCGAATATTTGAGCGCTTCGAGTGCTTGAAGGAATATTACTGTATTCATGTTCGCTTCGACACGAATTTAAAATTTCCAAAATTTCGAAGTTTTCTCAACAAATATTTTGCCGCATGTAACCTTCCTGAAAAGCTGCTTTAAAAGGCAGCTGCACTGCAGCATAGGGCTGCTATGCTGTGAAACCACCTGTCTACGGGAAATCACTGTTGCGAGGTCACAGTTCAAGGTTAAATGTGCATATTACCTACACCTCTATTAATTCTTTTTAAAGTTTAAAAGCATGCTATGCAGGCTTACTTTCCCCAATTATAGCAAGCTTTAAAACATAACATGTCCTGCTGCTTAAAACTTGCACCTTACTGCTATTCAAATCCTGGTACTATGAAAAGTTGCTTTCAGTTTTACTTACAGGAATGTTGCTTTCAATAAAAAAAGTGAAATTCGCATAAACCTAGTTCGAATTCTTAAAAACATTGTGAAAGTAAGTTGGATCGTCATGCATACTCTTCGAATTATTCCATTCAAAATTATTCGATCAAGTTATTATTCACTTCCAATTCACTTCAAGCCTCAAATTTGCTGTTCGCCCATTCCTACTTATCTTACTTTCAAGCATTGCACATTAAGCGTAAATGAACATGCTCCACATTGACCTTAAAGGAACGCCAAGTAGACAAATGATTTCACTGTACTATTATGTAGTTAGTTACTCTTCCACAATACAGCAAGAAGCTCTTACTGCAAGGAGGCTCTTGGCAAGCCAGAAAATGCACAAAAAGGAAATGCAGGTGGACATGAAACCTTGGAAGTTTCGGAGTAATGTGCAACTTGCGATGATGTCATAGATTTTGATGGCGTCTGCTAGGGCCCGCATAATTCTTATAATAGAATGAATTACATTGTGTTAAATTGGAGCCAGAGACTTGGCATGGGGTGTTTGGGGAAATTTCATTGAGCCCATGTAGCCAAAATACAAAAAATGAAGGACTCCAATTCGCAGACCCGTATCAGCAAGAGCTTGTAAGTGACGCATCAGCTAAAATACCGTAAGTTCAGAAGATTAGCGGGTTGAGAGCCACATGCTTGCTGGGTTGGGAACTTCTATTGCTGATGGATGCCAATATTGAATTGACTGTTTAAATGGCATTTTGAAACGGGCACAAAGAGACTATTCACGCATTGTTTGTGGTCGATGGCACGTTAGTGCCTGGCACTGAGTTACATTGGTTTTGTAATCAAAACATTCAACATTTGTTTACATGCACGCAAGAGGCACCACTTCGTACTGGTTGCGAGCTAAACAGGCTTTTAGGTTTTGGCATGCAACAACCCTGGCAATTATTATATTACATACCGTAAGGCATAACAGAATGCAAAAGCACTTGAAGTTATGGGAATGAGGTAACATAATTGGTTGTTTGTCTCTGCAGTCTTAGGTTCTCACTCTCTATTTCAAGAATTTTCTCACCTTGCGTTTCAGGTGTGAGGACCCCCAGCGGGCTGCCGAAGGTCTGGCTCGAGCGTTCTGCGAAGCGCTGCTGCCACACCTGACCCTGCTGCAGCCCCTGTCTCCGCTCGGCCTTCGTGCACAGCTGGGCCCCGACCAAGTCGGCTACGAAGCCGGTGCACAGAGTCAGCCACTACCAGTTGTCTGTCAGGAGCCATTGGACTGCGCTTTGGTGCCCTTGCTTACTGGCCCACAGGAGCCCATGCACCTCGAGATGCTTTTCCACGTCATCTACCAGTGAAAAGACCCGAAGCATTGGCAGCGGCTCAACCTTACGAGGAATGTGCGCGGGCTGATGACTATCCAGCTCCACCAGCGAGCCCGTGTGTGGGGCACTACACCTAGACGGCCGCTGAACGATTTACTGACTATCCAGGCAGTTTTGTGCAGTGCTAGTTTAAACGGCAACCCACGATGGCGAGCGTGCGTGGCTTCCAGTCGGGCACCTGCACCACGTTTTGCTGTCATCGAGCCTTTGGTATTTCGTGAGAAGTCGACTGCGCAGTGCAAAGCTCTTCGAGAAGGGCTGCGAAACAGCCTCACACTTGCTGCTTGAGTGCGATTGAAACAGCTACGTTTACGCCACTTTTCACGGCTCGCTATTGCGCGAGAAGTTTTGCATGCCGGTTTTCATAAGCCTGGTTGTTCCTATGAACTGTCGCGAGGCTTGGAGAGCTTGTTGCCTATGCCACTTTCTCCTTTTGCCAAGCGTGCGGTTTGCTGATTTTATCCTGTGCAGTGCTTGCTAAGGAGCTCTTATATCCAGAAAAAAAGAGAGAGAGAGAGGATCCGCTGCTGAATAATTAATGCGATATTCCTCTTAATTAACTCTCCGTTTTTCGTGGCACATGATGGGCGTGCTGTCGCCTGAGCTTTCCTGGCCGAGACACGGTGACACAAGCGTTCTCCTTTCTCCTCTGTGGGATTAGCGAAGACGAACACCATTTGTATCGGAGGCCTCCATCAATTAACCAGACCTTGACCACTACATTCAAGCTTGCAATGCTTTAAAAACCACAAGCAAGTGCCGTGGTAGATTGCTCACTAGCAGACAGTCTGTTAGGCCATTTGCGGCCCTGACTGGTCTACAGATGCAGTTCGGCCACATGTACGTGTGTGTATGCTGAGTCTACTAGTTCTACTCATTCGAAGTTTTGCACATTTTTACGTGCTGATTGAGATGTGTGCAGTTTTTTATGCTGTACTATATTTGCTATGGTAACTGCTTCACATGTAAGGAGCGTAACAGAAGCGAAGGATCGGTGTCTCGTGTGACGTGTGTAAAGTTGCTTCGTCACATACGTAGTCCAGAAAGTTGGTTACGAGTAGCAACTGCCACAAAAACTAGGTGCTGTGCATCTGTTTGCAGTGTATGAACATGTTGATTACAGTATACAGCTGTGACAGCGTGCAGTTGTGTCCCCTTATGAAACCTTTCTCAGCTGTCATTGCTCAGTGATTTGCGGGAGACGAGATCGGACATGCATGAAAACCAGCACGGCAACGTGGCGGTCACCACTGTGCCACTGTCGGCACAGCGATCGAGCTTTGCTAACTTGGGTGGTTGTGTTTTAAAAGGGGTGCATATCGTTCCGTACAGAGTTGTTGGCCATAATTTTGGTTTGCGTTTGGTTTTGAGCACGTAGCAGTTTTCTTTGTGCAGTTTATACTGTTTATATGTTAACTGCCTGGAGTAAAGATCTAGGTAGCAGTTTTACTCATTACTAGCTTCTCTCCTACGAACCTCAAAGCACACACCACTCAATGTTATCATGTGATGCAGAGCATCACTGGGGCCTGCTGAAAGACCTTTTAGACAAGTTAGCCAGTGTTGCTGCAGCACAGAGTGGGGGGATTGCCGAACATCTCGTTTGGACGTTGCAACTGTGTGATAATCCTGGTCGCTTGGACAGTGTGTTTTGTACATGTACAGGCATTGCGCACACATGCTTTTGCTGCAGTGCAGTTCAGCAATTCTGGGGACTTGCGTTATATACGGCTTGCACTGTACAAGGCACGATGTTCGCCCTGTGTGTTATGCAGCATCGTGGTTTATGCTTGATCCTTCAAGGTAGGCAGGAAAAATAGGAAGGGACGTCGAACCTGCTGGCCTTTATGAACTGCATCGAATTGGTGCGTTGCCTCGTTAAAAGCAGCTGCTTCATTTTCTGTGTGCTTTTACAACACTTAACGAAAGCTCTTCTGCAACAAGTAACTCTCTCTCCACATTCGTGGTCTCGATGCCAGCGTCATTTTATATTGCATGGGTACTTGCACGTGAAGCAGATGGTCGGCATTAACAGCAGTGCATTGCCTTTAACCTTCCATTGGTGGTGTGCAGTGTCCCTCACACAGTGTTTACAGAGAGCAGACAGACTGAAATTTGTGTAAACACCACTGGGGCAGCTGTGGTGTAGGTGTGCTTACGGCAGTTCGTACAGGGAAGCAATCTACAAGCATCCTGTGTTTATTCTAAAGAAACGCTAACTGGGAACACTAAATCGGTTTAAACTGACTAGCGTTTTTTCATTACTGTATTTTCTTTTACTTAAAGTCAAGAAGCCGATTGCAAAAAGATCAAAAGTGAAGGCCTAACTTTCCATTTCTTGAGATTTGCGCTAAAGCCTCAACACCAGTACTTGAGTGCAGTGTCAAGGATTTCGAAGTGTCTTCCCGCATTCGAGTCGTTATACCAGAGTAAATGTTCACAGTAAAGTTTCATCTTGTGCTCATTAAGAAGAAGACGTGAGTCAGTCTTCACCAGTGAAGAATGAACTTTGCTGGAGCAGGTACATCAAAATCTGTAAAGTCATAACGAGCCGGTGCAGGAACTTGATTGTGACAGTGCCACCCATGTTTTCTTTTACTGTCATCTCTGGCTTAATTCATGTTCTTGCAGTAATATTGGCATATTTGTTGCCTATATAGCATATATTGGCATATGTTGGCATATATTGGCATATATAGCATACATTGGCATTTATTGGCATATATTGGCATGTATAGCATATATAGCATATATTGGCATATTGTTGCCTCTGTAGCAATCTGCATGATAATGGCTAAGTTTTTAATTGTGGGAGCAATCGCTAGTCTGTGCCAGAGCGGAAGTTGGAACATTTTGTTCCCGAGCTAAAATGCATTAAAAAGCATTTCAGCCTGCACAAGTTCACATAAGCTAGCTCTGCGAGTCAAAAGCCTAATCTTTACCCTTACATATAAAATGGGTGAATCTCGTACTGTCTTCAATCAGTATAAGTCGGTTTACATTTACAAATGCTCACTGCTTCGTTGCAGGAACCTTGCCAGTTGCTTGCTGTAACTCGCACATGCGCAACGAGGCATTTTGCACTACACTCCAAGCTTAGTGAATGACAAAGTTTAGTTGGTAGGGATTCGTAGTGGGAAAAGTCAGACATGCAGGCATTCCTAAGCACGCATGGAGATTTTTGCGCCCAATGTCTGTTACGCTACAGCGCTACTTTTCTGTTAGCAGTCGCCGTTGGTGTTGTCTGTTTCCTTTCTCTCGTCTCTATGTCTGCACGCCAAACTTTATACGATCGAGCTCGGTGGTTGTGTGGGCAGCAGAAAATCGTGCCAGCAAAGTTCTTATCTTGCATTCGATAGAGCTTAGCCTCACTACTGCGCACCGGTGATAAAGCAAGTGATGCGGACGTTATGATACCACATTGTGAAAACTGCAGCTATTGCATCAGTGGCTTGGAATGACGTGAAAAGGTTTGAAAAAGACAGCACAGAATGGAAATCATTAAGGTGACGCACTGATTTGTTGATTTCTGTTCTGTGTTGTCATTTTAGCACCTTTTTACGTCATGGATCAAAACCAACGTGCCCACTTTTCCATTGTGCTGAATTGTGACGGTTGCCACTGATGCAACTGTGTTAACAATGTAAGTTTTGACTTTGCGCTGCTTACATTTCTAACCTGCTACCATTCTTGCTACTTGAGACCCACCTACTACATTATTATTTAAACTAAGCTTTACATGTGGTCTAAAAATTGTTTGCATTTGACCGCTAATGAAAGCTTCGAAAAAAAAATCCTAAAAATGATCAGATTGCAGCTGTAATTTACTATAAGTCATGTTTTTTGCGAATTAACGCACCCAAGGGGTCGTAACACGTCGTGACATCTCAGTATCCGGGCTCTTTTCATGCACTTGTTCACCTTATCACAGGCAACTTCGCCACACCTAGCCATGCTGCACGACGTCACCAGACCTCGCTCTTTGTCACGATGTTGGGATAAAGTCGAGGATGCCAGGTCTGGTACTTGAAGACTAAGTTTAGTTTGAAATCCCGTACAGGTGTTTCCCACCCATCAGACGTGCTAAGTGTTGTTGTTTCACTTGTGAAGAGCTTGTGGCCGAATTTTTATGACTTTGAAAATATCTCGGCATCCCTTTAACATAACACGGCATTGATTAAATGTTGAAGGAATGGCCTTTACGGTTGTGTGAACTGCCGATAAATTTTTCCTTCAGCCTAACTATGGTCGCCCTTTGCGTCGTTCAGCTAATGTCGTATTGTGTGTGTGTGTGTGTATGTCTGAATAAGCTTGCAAAGCTGTTCCACACACATGAATAGTTATTGGGAAGCCATTGGAACAACCTTGATATGAAGGTTGCTGTACAAATTTAATTTACTCTAGACACGTTTAACTGTCATGAGAATGAGTATGAGCTGCTTGAGTGCAGTATCTATGTCATTTGCATGCTGTGTAACTTAACGCTAACTTTTATGCAGTGTTGAACGGAGCCCAGCCAATTTGCGCATATTCTACTTGGAGCTTATGTATACACTATTTTCAGCACTTTAAAACAAAACGGGCGTATGAGAGGTGTGTGCAATATTGCTCGCGTGTGTTGTTGCTGTGATGGACATAATAACATTGTACAACACGCGTCGTAACTGTTTATAATTTCTTTTGTGAGGGTATGTCTTCTCTTTTTATAAAAAAGAAAATTAGTGACTAGCCAAATTTACTTATTAAGCGGCATGTAGATACGAATGCATGCTCAACAAAGTGTGAAAGATTGTGGTATGTCCATGCATTTGTGTGTCTGTTTTAGGATTATTAATAAAAATTTAGGTGATGCAAAAGAATCGCTGTCCATGCTTTTGTTTGAATTGGCGGCTAATTAGCATTACGGTCGCCAATATTTTTATCTCCTGAATCGTGCGCCTTGGTTATTTTGTGGGGCAGTGTATATCGTTGGTGCCTCATTGAGGATGCCTCGTTAAGCGTTTTGTGTAAGTCATTCACAATGTCTGTGTGACCGCGTGTTGCTGTTTGACCGGCTACCTTTTTAAAAGGCACGGGCATTTAGCATTGGCCTGTGGACTCGGCTACATTTGCCGGCACGTCGCTTGCACGAGTTTGTGTCGACGCAGACATTGATGGCTGTGCCATGATTGCCTCTTTTGTGGGATGCGTCTGCGACATGTTCAGTGCAATTCTAGATGGTGCCACGTGGTTTCAGAACCGCAATAAATGAGTTGCTTTTACTGTTATTGCGTCGATTCTGGTTTGCCTGTTGCATGGTCCCGCTCAAGAAGCACTCTTGCAAACATTTTGTTGTGCTTTACAAGTTGCTGTTGACCCCATAATTGCCTGCTTCAGACCCAACGAAATCTTGGTGACACAACACCTTACTGTTGACCAGTCTGTTACGATTATGAGAAAATACTTGTTTGATCAGATTGCATAGACATGCGCTCATGTTAGCACTTTCATAACATACATGGACAGAGTCCGTCTCTCCAATTCGTTCAGATAAAAAGCATTTTTTTGCTTTTCTAAATGTCTAGATTTTGGTTTATGTCAAATTACATTTCTCCACCTTCACTTTTCATACTGAAAATCTGTGCCTAGTAGCACTTGTATTGTACAACAAAGTATTGTCATTGATGATGCACGAATGTACGTCTAGCCAAAAGCAGATTGTCATTTTATTGAAAACCATAATTGTTACATGCTTGACATGAAGTGTTGCATGCACCTAGCTTCAAATTAAATAGTGTCACTTTATCTTGTCACTCCAAGTTTAATAACAAGGAAAACTATGAAAGCTGTTGTCCGCAAAGGTGGACAATGGAGTCTGGAGGGGTTGCAGTGCAAAGCCTGATTCCTCGAGCGTAGCAAAAGCAACTATGTAGTGATCCTGTAGTGTGACTCATTCAAAACAAACGCAGTGTGACTTCGGCTCTGGAAAACAAACGCTTGTCCTGTCGTTGAAAGTGGACATGTCAGTCATGTGATGTCACAAGCAAGAGCATGCCAGTCAGCCTGGGGCCATATTTCAAGACAGTCACTTTTGGCTACAGTGTCACTTTGCGTGAAATTATCATCTCGTGTTTCTGATGGTAAATCGCTTTGCATGGTGTATACACTCTCGTGTCCATTCAGGTGACTACTTGCCCACCTTTCCTCAATCAGCATTGACTGAAAGCAATATCTACAAGAACATTTCTCTCGGAATGTGGTTGCTGGTGTACCACTTGTTTTATCCATCATGCATGTGGCTAATGCCCACTGTGTGGGATTGGCCACAAAGTGAATGTTATGAAGAGGTGAGTTTCTGGACAGAGCGAGGTTTCTGGACTGATATAGAATAAGTTCCTTTTGAGATGGTAAAGCATACACGACGATGATAGTAATAATAATGTGAAGAATCAGTAATCAATTATTTAAAGCCGACACAAGTTAGCATAGCATTTGTTTGGGTTGTGTAAGAAGTTCCTAGACAGCAGAGCAAACATCCCCGTGACTGCATCCCAGAGCAGAAGGCTCAAACGAATGAATAACCGATGCTGTTTATTCCGGACCAAGGTTACGAAGGGTTCTCCTGATGCGCTTTTTCCTGGCACAGTTAAGTAGTGATGAGACGAAAAGTGTTGAAAGACGGTACAATGGCCGAAAGCTACAAAACCGGATCTTCCAGTTGTGCCCTTCTCTTGGCTACAGGAGAACCCGCTATAGCATCCCATATCTCTGAGTGCTGAATGCACTGTATTCAGTCCCATTCATGGAACAGCTCTGGTACCAGAATTGTCGTAGTACGCTTGTGTTATAAACACAAGTAAAAGATTATGGTGGGAAAATGCAGGATGAGGAGAATGTCACTTCGCTGCAACACTTGCGGTGGTTGTTGGTTCCAAGATCAGACGCAGAAAAAAGGTAAAAGTGGACGACCCCTGGCAACACTACCATGCTAAAAACAGTGTGATCACAGAAACTATGCCACATGTACGGTTGGCAAAAAAAAAGCCAGGCCTGCACGCAGCACAGTCACTGCGAAAGCTCGAAGAGCAAAGAGAGTTTGGAACAGGCTCTAGGAAGGTCGCTGTTCGAGCTTTCGCTGTGACTACGCTGTGCGTCGTGCGCAGGCCTGGCATTTTGTGTGTGTGTGTATATATATATATTGTGGCTCTGTGGTAGAATACTCGATTGCGACACGGTGGGCTCGGGCTCACATTCCATCCGATCCTGGATATTTTTTATTTACTAATTCACTTTTTCTTATTTCGCGCGACAGCGATTACGGACACCGGCGGTGGCAGCTGACAACTACGGCACTGGTGTTGTGATCTCATAACAGCTTTTGCTGTGAAACAAGCCACATTGTGAATGCATATTATGGGGGCTTTTTTTGTTGTTTTTACCACTATGGGTCCAACGTTATTTTCTGCTGCTGGGGTATCCTTGTGCATTCTATATTTTGTGACGCTGTAGGCACTGTTTAAGTCTCCAGAAGCATTCTTTTGCAAGTTAGCAAGCGTCTTCACTTCCCTTGCATGCACATGTGCATATCATCTGTTGCTCTCCTCTCTTCCTCCTCTCCTTCCGTATTGCAGAGGTACTTGACAAAACGTGTTGTTTTGTGGTACAGATTACAGTGCCTAGAATGCGTGTACTAGTTTCTGGGGTTAAGATAAAGTTTACTGGCACACTGCAGTTCCAGGAACAGCATTCCAGGAGCAATCTCGACTCTTTCTTGCCCGTGGAGCTGACTACCAGAGCACTGTAGATTGTGCCATTCCAAAATTGTGGTGTCTCTATCACATATTTCTACATTTTACTAGGAAGCTTTTAAAACACGACCCAGAAGGAAATCTGGCGCTGTCAAAAACGCGAATTTATGAACATTCCCGAAAGGGCCCTGCGAACGTGATCCGAAAGAAAGAAGAAAAACGTGGAAAAGGACTTCCTTCCTGGAAGACTTGGTTTGTCTTGGGCGTGGCTACGCAATTGCGAAAATTAAGTTCTCGTCAAATATGTGATCCCCACATTACCCACATTGCGGACCTCGAACAAGCTCATCCAGGCTCATCCTCAAGTATTAGTGACGTCATAACTATGATTGCCGCACGTGGCGCTGCCTACATTTTTGCGGACCAAGACGTACCGAGCCAAATACGAAGGCACAGACACGTTATGTAGTGCGTGTGGAGAGGAGGAGGAAACGGCTGAACATTTGATAATGTTCTGTAAAGGGCTTCACCCTACAGTCCAAGATAATGGCGCGGAATATTTCAAAGCATTGGGGTTTAGGGACAGTGAAGGCAAAATAGACTTTAAACGAGTAGAAATAACCAGGAGGAGGCTAACCGATTGGTGGCTACAATCAAGGCACGAGTGAATTGCAATCCTTGAATACATAGTGATAGTACTTAACCATGACTTAACTTTATGGCTAGGTGGCGTGAGCCGCCGCCCGATCTAAAGGGCACAGCCGTATACATCCATCCATCCATCCATCCTTGAAGGCGTTTCTAAATTCTACCTTTCTACTAACAGCAACAGTACACATACCTCCATTCTTCTCTATCAGTAATGGCGGCCGTTAGTCGTATTCGGGCTGATTGGCAACTGATGCGTTCTTTATTTTATGGTTGATGCGTGAGAAATGACGCTTCGTTCTCCATTTCGCCGCGGGACTTGTTATCGGAAGAGTTTGTACCGCTAATTGCCGCGACCTTCGCCACCCTTTCAAAACTGTTCGACTGGCCGACAAGCCAAGTGAACGCGGTGTGTCGCAGCGGTTTTTTTCTTCAAAAGCGGGGTTTCGAGGGGACGCCGTGGATCGCCGCTTCCGCGTTCTGTCCTGAAAGTCATATTGTGACACTGTGAAGTGCGCTCATGAAGGGCAAAGGCAAAGGTTCCGAGGAGTGTCCGTTGCAGTTCCCGGACGTGAGTCCCGTAGACCACGTTCAGGAATGCCCGCGCTACACGGCAATCGCGCAGGGAGACTCTACGGTCTCGCTCGAGGACTTGGAGCCGCTGCAGCTAGAGCTCGAGACGCTACTGGTGTCGGTGTGCGAGAGACGAAGGCGCTTGGCTCACGAGACGCAGCTATTACTATCGTGGCAGGAGAAAAAGATTCCCGTTGGCGGCAGCGGCGCACCTTCGGCACCAGGCAAACGTAGCCGAGTTTCACCCGATGGCAAGCCTTCCAAGAAGTTCAGGGACGGCGGAAAAGTAAGCAGGACACATCAATGTATTGAGCTGCTGGGCTAGTTGTTGAACACTGCTTAGTTCTGAAGAACGCGTCTTTCCTGTCCTGTGCACTTCTGAACAGCTTCTGCGCTCCCCTACGCAAGATGTGCAAGATCTGTGGTAGTTCTGGCATCTTTGAATGTGCTGCGATCTTTTGCATTGTGGGCTGCTTTGAGGCTTCTTGTGTGAATTGCTTACGTCCTGGGTACAAAGATAGGTGGTAGGTCTTAGGAATCCCAATCTTTAGAATCCCACTTCGGCATCTCACCTTTCGTCATTACTCCTGAATTGTAAGTGCGTTGACCACTGAACCAGTGCTGAACAATTTCTGATTTCGAAGGCCACAGAACCATTTCAGTGGTGCAAGCGATTCGAATGGATATGTATGGTATGCCTCCATACAGAATTTGGTAGCACCTTCGTGCCTAGCCGCTGTGATGCAGAAATGAGTGCAACAGCTAAGTTATACAATCTGACTGTTTCAAAGTATCCGTTTACATCAGTGACGAGATTCCCTGGTGCATTAGGATTTCTCAGCTACCGCAGCTTATGTTACCACGTGGTGGCTGGAACACTGCAGTCTCATGCACTGCATATCAGCTAGTGAAAAATTTGCCCGTTGAGTTTCTGCAGTCAATCAAACGTTACACTTGGCCAACCTGCGATGCGAGCTTATTGGCCATGTATAGCCTTGCGCTGTTAAGCTTGAGGTTTGCTGCCACATTTTGATGGGTGCGAAATGTAAGAAGGCTCGTGTACTTTGATTTATGTACACTATAAAGCTTTCTGAGTGGTTGAAATCAATCTAGAGACCCCCACTGGTAGCGTGCCCCACAGTCGCATTGTAGTTTTGGAAAGCAAAACCCCAGGATTTCTTTTTTCACTTTGCCATTGTCCAAAGCTAAAAAATGGCACGGGCCCCACATTAAATTACCTAGAGAGAGAAAGATGACAAGTCATTGGACAGGGAATGTCCCTGGAGTCAACATTTCGGCAACAGGAGTTGTCTTCATCAAGCAGCAGTGACGTATCTTGCATATCTTATTGAAACGATATTTGCAGTGACATTGCCTGTTCAACGATTTTTCATCACTTCATGCGTTGATTTTCTCCTGAACTTCTGTCGTATTTGGACTTGTAGAGAGTGAGTGCATTTTTGTGGATTGTTTACACTATTTTTCTGCCTCATTTTTAGATAAGTATTGAATATAGCTAACATATTATTGCTCGGTGTACGCGGTGTACGTGATCACTGCCGTAGGTTTTGACCCCGTTTGGTATCGTGCTACAGGTTTTCACAGGTGGGCGACCACCACGCAAGCAAGTGGCATCAAGCTCATCCACGTTGGCCACAGGTGTCACAACTGAGGAAGGGCCCTCAGTCGCACGTAATGATGCACCGAACCGTTTTTGGGCCTCGCTGGAACCTTATTGTGGCCACGTAAGCTTGTTTTTGTCTTATATGCTTACCATCGTAACAGACATTTCTTATGACTTTTAGTGCTCGTGTGTACACCAGACAGTTTGAACAGAGCATTTGTTGCACTCCTCTGGTGAGTGTTGCGCCAGTTTGCATGTGTTGAATGCTCTGAAGTGAGCACATGAGTTGACTGCCGCCTCCACTTACCTAGATATCTGGCTGAGCGGAGCATGCAAATCTGGCATTCGAGATGGACAAAAATACAAGATGGCTGCAGCCACTGCTGCGAGCACAGAGTAGGCCGTGGGTCTGCCAATTCACTCAATATGCTCCTTGAATCTTTGATACGGTGCCCTAAGCAACACGTTTAGGGTAAGAACTAAACACCAATAGTGTGGTTGTAAAGACGATGATTTGTCATTGAGTGTGCAAATGAATTGTTGACACGAGCCTTTGACTCAGCTGTTGTGCAACCTCGCAGCTTTGTGTGGCAATGCACCCGCATTTAGAATAGAAGTTACGAAAAGTAAAACGGCATCTTTAATGTCAACAATTACAAAAATTGCGAAACGGTTCTGCGGAATCCCGCAATGTGGTGGAAGAGTTCAGGAAGGTAAATTGACGACCACCCATTAGGCGTTGGTCCTGGGTTCAATACCCGGACAATGACGAATTTTTCAGCAACTAAGAGGCTTTATTTCTGAGAAATCAATGTGGATTTGCCTGTGGCTTCATGCTACAAATGGGTGGTTGTCAATTTCCCTTTCTTGATTGCAAAAATTGCAACCGTAAAAACTGCTTTGGCACTGATAAACTTGAATATGCTGTGCATATACTTTAGGATGCAATCTCGTCCTTCACTGCCCGGTGGTGTAGGAAGTCCCCAGCACAAGTCGAATGCTTAGCCTAAATCAACTGCTTCTCTGTTCAATCACTTCGGGAAAGCGGATGTAAGGGAGGGAAGTTGGAAGTAGAAAGACAGTCTGCTAGATCTGTACCATTTATGATACTGCTACATGTAGTATCATTGCGCTACCAGTGTGTATAGACGAAAGGTTAGCTTGAGGGGTACAATGAAGTTGACATAATTTAAAAATTTCTCCAGTAATTTCAGTTATAGTCTCTTACCACATGAGCTGTTGTGCTTCTTGATGTTATGACTTGTTATGTGCATGGTGGATGCACAGAGGAAAGAACAGGACACAGCTTCGCGTTTGTTGCTTCACAAATTGAGACATGCTGATCCGTAGTTGCAGTCATTTCAATATGGACTTGTCTTACTGTATAGCTAGTTTAACAAAATCTATATGAAAGGCTGTGTGAAAAAGTGACAACCAAAGTTTCATTGTGGCCTCTGAAATTATTATTCTTAGAATAGTTCAAATTAATCATATGCTAGAAATGCTCAAAATGTAGGTAATGTAAAAATGTAATGTACATGGCACGTACGCTTGGATCTTGTAACTTTTATGTTGCAAACAGCATGTGGAAGTTCATATATCTCTGTTGAAATGATCACAAAGAGCCCTGAATATGTTCTAAATAAAAAATGCACGAATAGTGCTGCAACAACTACGGTAAAATGTTTAAAGGGGTGGTTCCATCAAATTTCGAGGCTATAGCAAGCCTGTTGTGGGTTTCCTCTGTATGCGAGGACACTCCACATGAAGGGTCGGACACAGCAAACGTTTACAATATATTTTAATTCACTTCCAAAGTGTACCTAAATGCCCATTCTCCCGACCGAGACCCATCGCTAGCGCGCCAACACTGACGTAGCTCTGTAGGAAAGGCAACGAAAGTTGTAGTGACGTCACACCAGATCTGTAGTGATGTGAGTGACCTCCGGGTCTCCGCCACCTCCGCAACATATGTAGTGAACTAGAATATATTCTAGT
Organism: Rhipicephalus sanguineus; assembly: GCF_013339695.2. Taxonomy (NCBI): domain Eukaryota; kingdom Metazoa; phylum Arthropoda; class Arachnida; order Ixodida; family Ixodidae; genus Rhipicephalus; species Rhipicephalus sanguineus. The sequence goes on along the minus strand of NC_051184.2, from coordinate 45,326,014 downwards.
AGTTCACTACAGTACTGGCAAAGCATCGGTTGCTGCATCACTCGCCGAGTTTCGATAGCTTCCTGGCTAAGTGCGTCGCAGCCTCGTGTGGTCACGTGACCAAGCCCCCTACACTGCTACGTCACTGCCCAACCTCGGCGCCCAAAAACGGAAACCGAAAGTTGTCCACATAAAAAGGCTATATTAAATTATTTAGCGAGAATACATGAATCTTGGTGCATGTATCATACTTCCTGGAGCTATAGAAAACGTTTACAGCAAAGAACGCGCAAGCCACAAATTTGGTGGCACCACCCCTGTAAGCTGAAGTCTATGTTTCACTGTAAGCAAATCGTGCAGTTTGTACTCGTGAATTTTCTTTTTTTTGTGTGTGTGTCTGTATGGCACTGCAAGTCTCTAATTCCCTCTTAATGCAGGACCCTGTGCACACCTATGTTAACGTGTTTGGTGCATTGTGAAAACGTGAAGACAGAAAAACAGAAAGCATAGGACGGGAGCTGTCCTGTGCTTTCCGTTTCTCTTTCTTTGGCTTTTCTCACTGCACTGAACACGTTATTTAAAGGGGTACTGACACGAACATTTTCAGTTGTCGTTTCTTTTGCGTCAGTTGAATGGCCAAGCCCTCGAGAGTCTAGACAATGTACTAGTAAGTGTGAGTGTGCCCTGAAGAATGATTACAACGTGTTTTTAAAAGCTAGCTTCTGTTCCTACTGTTCCCTGATGTCATGACAGAGCATGGGCTTCTCATCACATGCCTGCAAAAAATATTGTGACGTTTCCATGGCCGCTCCGCTCCGTGGCTCTATTGGTGATGCACAAGTGGCCATTTTGCATGTTTTGGTGCCAAATGTCATCACAACTAGCCATACTTTTGCGTGTAGTCACCAGTGTTGACACTGCAGCCTGACGTCATGCTAGTGTCTATGTCAGTAGGTGTGCCATGTGAAAAATTGAATGTAGTGTCAGAATAAAATATCGGTATTTCCTGGGCATCACACTTGCTCGGAGCCATCTCTCTATACAGGAGATTTGTATGGAGGAGTGAATTTAGCTTCGAAAATTGGTGTCAGTACCCCTTTAAATATCCCTGCTGTTAACGGTTTGTCACTTATACATGAGCAATTGCGGTTATACGAGTGTGTTGGTTGTCATTGCTACGCCTAGCCGGCTACTTATGAACATTATTGCCATTGCCTGAGATCAGTACTTTGCTTTAAACGACCTATGAATCCACCAACCAGTCCAACTTTTGGTCCTCTTGGCATACCTAGGTATCTGCTCTTATGCATACGCTGTTTTAGTGTTGGTGTGATAAGCCAGTTAGCTCTTGCTGTGCGTGTTCCAGCACCATGGGGTTGTCTCTGATAAGTGGCCACTCTGCAGGTGACGGCCGACGATGTGCGTGCCCTGGAAGAGCTGATGCGTGCCCGCGAGGAAGAGGCCTCGGAGTACCAGCGGGTGCCACCCCTTGGCCGCCACTACGCCCAGCGGTGGGCGCAAGAGGACCTTCAGGAGGAGCAAACCCAGGGGTCGCGAGCAGCAGGTGGTGGAGCCCAGGGAGCAAGGTGCTGTTTCAGCCCTTCTTTTAGAAGCCTGCTCTGTGTAAAGTTACGGTCAAGTCTTGCTGTATTCTCGCAACTAACGGGAATACAGTCTCATTACGTCCTATATGTTGTGGTGTTGTGGTCATATATCTGTTAGTTACAGATGTATTAACAGTTTGACACCTTAACCGTTTTGATATTGTTACGAGCCAGGACGAACAAGGAAGAATGCTCCATGAAGGTGATGAAGACGACGATTGTAATATGGTGCTCGCATTGTTGTTGCCGTTACACCGTCTTGCCTAAAGCTGCTTCTCCCTGTGTGCACTTTGTAAATACGTTTGTTTCTTTCTTTTGGATATTCGCACCCTCATGACATTTTGGTGGAGGTGCGGGGTATTGATCCCAGTACTTCTCGCAACTGATCTTGAGAAGTTTTCTCCTTAAAACAGTTATTTTTTAAAATGTCGGTATGAAATATTTCTCTTGTGCCAAGCAAGATCTTGCTGTTGAAAAGAGAATTGAAGCACATACGAAGTCAAATTAGCTTAACGAAGTTAATTTTTGATTACTCATGGAAAAAAGGCTGGCTACCTGCTAATAATTAATAACAAACAATACAATAATGCTGTCAGGAATTTTCAGCATTCTGAGAATGGTTTCCTCATTCACACAAATTTTGATCATTCTTTCAACGTCTGAATGAAAACCCCCGCTTGTGCATGACTGTTGCGACAAAAGTGTGCATAGACAACATCAGGAGTTGACACTGCTTCCTCTGTGCTAACAAAATAGTCTTTATATTTCCACTAGCACTTATTTTATTTTTGTCTCTCACCCACAAAAGCTGTTACATTGCTTAGCGCCGGTTGCACTGCAATGTTTGCGAAACTTCTCGATTATTTTAGACTATCCCGATAAGACTTCGCGCATGACGTGAGCAGTCGAGTTCACTATAGAGATCTCACCAGCAATAACACTGGAATTTTCTATCAGTCGTGTATAAAAGACAACACGCTTCCCTGACGATCAGATTACTAACAGCCGGTAACTGCGATCGCCAATATCAGTGTACAGCGTGCGTTCCTTGTACTAAGAGTTATCTAGTTTTCTGAGCACAAGTTAGCTCAATAATGAGTTTTGTCACTACCACGCGACAGTACTGCCATGCGCGCTTTTTTTTTTTATTTTAATGTCATTGGGCTTCACCCACAAAAACCTGTTACCACCACTTGTCGCAGGCCATGCCTCAATGTTTGGAAATTTTGAGATTATTTCAGACTGTTCTGTAAAGATTACATGCTGGACATGAGTAACTGAGCTTATTCTAGAGCTAACGCGGGCACCAGCGATAATGCTGGGAGGTTTGCTAAGGCCGACGCATTTCACAGGCGAGCTGATCAGTCAACTCCTGACGTCTGTGCTCGCTGTTATCATTGTACAGCGAGTGCTTGCACCTTGAGTCTTTCTTCTACTGGGCACAAGTTCGCCCTACATAATATTTCATCTTACCGACTACGTTTTGCTTTGTTCACTGCCACGACATGAAAAAAATCAATGCTGGAGATTGAAATTTCGCTTCTGTTCTTGTTCGGACGTCCAACTCAGGTCTCCGCAGCAGACAAGGGGTAGCCTGAACTGTGACAATGCATCGTCGGGAGGCAACAACAGCAAGGGAGGCGGCGGTGGGGAGCCCCTGGGGAGCCTGACACAGCGGCTCGTCTCTTGCCTGCTGGAGGAGAACCTCTTGTGCCCTCCCCTGGAGGACAACCAGCTGGGACCCCCTCTGGGTCCGAGCCCCGGCCTCGCTCAGCAGCTGGAGCGACGCGTTCGCCGAGAGCTTCGCGAGCACGGCCTTCTCACCGAAACCGACAACCCGGATGATCAGGTTGGTTTTGGATGCGGCCTGATTCGCACGGCCACCAAATACCTTGTCAAGTCACGGCACCAGTGTCCGTCTTACAGTGATACTCAACAGCAATGGGAAAAAACAGCAAAAACACCAGAATTATCCTTGGAAAATGCAATTGTTCATACAAGCAGAGTTTATTTCACATATTTTTTAACAGTTGGTTGTATTATTGGAGGAGTGTGAAACACGCGGCGGCTGCATACCAGCTGTGCATTGACGGCCATGACGTCAAGTGTCCATGCGGTGGAAGCAAGGTGCACTTTCCTGTCCCGCTACTTCCCTTTCTCCACCTCTCCTTTACATCGCGCTCTCCCCCTTTCACAAAGACGCTGAGACATGCCTCACCCAGGAGCATTTTTCGCTGCAGTTGCTGTTTGTACTGGTTCAAGGGACCATAGTTGGTTGGGAGACACGGATGACAGCTGGCATGGTTGGCACGCCTGTTTCTGGGGAAGGAGGAGGGTGTAAACGTCACTTCCTCTAGTTCCCGGCACGGCCACTAAATGTGGCAGTTTGGGAAAAATCTATTAAGTTCATTATTTTCCTTTAGTTTCTGCCTATAAACAAGGTTGTGCCTATAAACAATTTCAGTACTGAAGCTCTTAATTAGGCCGAAAATCTCGGCGACAAAATTTTGTTTAGTATTTCTTTAAGACACGGGCACTTTTTCATTGACTTATCCTGAATGCCAGTGAAGTTGACTGATGCTGTGAAAATCGCCAACACCCTGTTTTTTAAAAAGCAGTGGCGAGAAAAATGTTGTTCCATAATAGACACCAGCGACGTAGCACTTGACAGCTGTGTGAATTATATCTTACTTTATCAGTAAAAAATATTTAAAATACAGTAGACTCTCGTTAAACGGAACCTGAAGGGACCAAGGAAATGTGTTCCGTTTAACAGGAGTTCCGTTTACTGAGAGACGAACAGGAGTGCACAATCCAAATATGAAACCAATTATATTAGATGCAGTTGTTCCGTTTAAGCAGCAGTTCCGTTTAACAGATTTCCGTTTACTGAGAGTCTACTGTAATGAACTTCGGGGTTGTTATGTGCTGAAACTGTGTGGCACACTGCAGTGGGTCAGTGGATGACTCCGAAATTAATTTTTAACACTTGAAGTTCTCTCGGCTGGAATAACCATGGGTCCTCTTGCGAATTCTCAAGCTGTTGTCAGTCTATCCTACACAATGGCTGAGGGCTCATTGGGGCAGCATCTTATGCCTCTGGAGTATAGAGAGATCTAATGCTTGTTAGAATAATGGGCAATGAAGCAGTTGCTCATTGAGTCTTAGATGAGCACCTTCACATGCTGTCGAAGATGTTGGGAACTTTATTGTAATTGCAGTAGAAATTCCTGATTGACCTCGTAGACTGCTGCCACTGTAATCTGAATCAATGGGCATGTATGCAGCGTTCAAGTTTCCAGCAGATCATCTTGTGTTTTTGTCCTAAAGGTGTCTGTGTGGTGTTTTTATGTTGTTGAAATAATGTCTTCAGATTACTGACTCTGTTCATTTTTAAGGTTGCCTTACTAACTCTCCTTTGGGTGACAGAAGTCTGTCTGCCTACATGTAAAGAAAGGCATGTGCATGCAGCAATCTGTTTATTATCATCATCATCAGCCTGACTACGCCCTGTGCAGGGCAGAGGGCTTTACCATGTTTCGCCAATTAACCCGGTCCTGTGCTTGCTGCGGCCACGATATCCCCATGAATTTATTAATCTCATCTGCCCACCTAACTTTCTGCCTCCCCCTCGCACGCTTGGAATCCAGTTTTTGCTGTTATCTAAAACCACACCAGTCAATGCCGATATGAGGGCAACGAGGAAGTTGGGAAGTCCTGAATGTGACAGTTGTGAGGAAACCCAGTGTCATTCAGCAAGTGGAGCATTTTGAAACTTTGTATAGAAGGTACTAGGGAATGGAGGTTTGGTGCATGCATTGACAATACTGCCTTCTGTCGGTAGCGATGATGTGATGCTGGTCATAATACAGATTTATCAAGTTGCATGCAAGTGGTTGCGCGCAGGAGTGTTCTAAAATGCTTTTCTGGCCACTATGGTAAAATTAAACTACTGCTATTGTAGTGAATCGCCCTTTCTTTTTATGAATCCCAAAAGTTTTGCCTAAAAGCCTGAAGCCGTTGTAATGTTGCTGTAAATGCCTACAGCTTATTCAGAGATGAAAAATTCTGGAACGAGCGGTGTTGCTGGAACCAACGTTTCCACAATTGGTATTGCCTTTTTCAAGGCAGCAGCTTGAAAAAGACAAGACTACTTGTCGAAACATTGGCACCAGCAACACCCGTTGTTCAAGGATTTCTGATCCCTTCAAGCCTCCATCTCTTCCTGAACCTTCTGTCTTGTAACTTATTTAGTGATGGGGTTTATAAATGCATTTGCCTGTTATTCTTTTGTATGTGTCTCCGTCTGCATGTCGCGTTAAAAAGCAATCTGCAATTCACACTAATCCTGTGTGGAACTGCCTTCCGTTAACCTAGGTCTTGGCTGAGCTACGGAGATGCCAAGCAGAGCTCCGGAGCATCAGCAATCGAAACGGAGCTCAGCTCAATGCGCTTCTGAGACGTGCCCGCGAGAGCCTTGCCCAGCAGGAACTGAACCGCCGCTTACGGGTGGCTGACCATGAACTCCTCGACGCCTGGCGACGCATGGCTCAAGCACGACAGCGCAAGAAGACACCATCTAAGAAAGACCGCGACCTGGCTGCAAAGGCGCTGCGTGATCGACAAGCCCTCCTCAAGCAGCGACCATCATCTTTGCAGCGATAACCCCTCCTTCGAAAAGAAGTGTCAGTTGCTTGTCTATCTGCGTTTGCAACCTTTGGAACAACCTCTGTTTGTTTGGCTACCTCGAATCTGTCATCAGCCTCTTGGACTTGAGGTTCTAAGAAGGTGCAGGAGGGGAGGACACTGTGTCTTTAATGAACAAAGCATCCAGGAAGGAATGAAAGTTCGACGAGAGAGAGAAAGTGTGCCATCCTAAATTGCAACATAGTTGCTCCACTTGGGCATGGTAGACGTCCTCAAGTTGCATCCACAATTGGAACTCAAGACACGTGATCAATTGCATGGTGTGTTGCAGTGAAGACTAAGGGCAGCGAAAGAGTGTGTCTGCAAAATATGGTGCTGTCATCAGAACATGATGTACTGTACCTTTGAGTTTCCACTGGACATTTTTTCACACCTCTCTTTCGTGTGTGTGTGCATGTATGTGTGAAAGTTCATTTGCATGCTATAGATATACAGTAATCCCTCGTTAAAACGAAATCGCTTTACTCGAAATATCGCTTTATTTCAAATTTCTTCCGGTCCCGACCCAATCGCATGCATATTAAGGCGCATTACTCGAAGCGCGCGAAGAGCCTGATCCACTTAGAACGAAGTGGCGATCGGAGGTGTCGCCGAGCGGCGGCGACCCTTTTGTGCATACAGTGTCAAATTAGTGCCGCCGACGTCTCAAGCAGGCCCAAAACAGCCCACAAAGGTACCAAACCCACGACCCATTACCGCCTAGTAACGGGTACCAAGCGAATGCCCAATGTTCCCAGCTGTTTACAGTCGCCAATGGATTTTTCGGACAACAAAAATATGAACTTCGTGGATGTTTCGAACTTCATAAATGCACTGCCAAGGTTCCCATAGCACTAATACATTTTTGCGACCGATTTTTTCGGAAAGCTTTATGCTCTAAAGTTCGATTTTTCAGACTGAGTCACTCGTTTCGAGCCACACCGCATGGTTTTGAAAGCCGCCGTGTTGGATTTTCCACTGCCTGAGTGAACTTTGGCTTGGCTTCCAGTGTCTAATTGTGTATCCTCCAAGATTGGCAGTGCACACAATTTTGCAGTTTCGGAGGCCATGCCCGCTCTTCCTTAGCTGGCAAAACGCTCTAGGGGACGCAACTTTTCTCTTTCAGTCAGCCTTATCGTCATCATTAATACACTGGTAGGGTTTTTTTTTTGTGCGTTAGTTTTTCCAGTTGTCATTCCGCACGTGGTCGTACTCGTGGTGTGTCAGGTGTGTGTGAGACGTTGTGCGCATCAGATTTTTCTCTGCCGTCGCGGTGGTTACGGCGCTCGGCTACTGACTTGAAACAGGTGGGTTCGATCGCGACCGCGTTTCGATGGAGGCGAAATGCTGCAGGCTCGCGTACTGTGCGATGGCAGTGCAGGCTTAAGAAACCCGCACCGCGTCATTGAATTCCATCAACCAGACGAGACGTGACCGGCATCTTTTTGTGACCGGCGTCAAATTTTGAGTGCTTGGTACCATGGAGCCACCAACTGTGCCGCCCGCATCGGTCGGCGGCAGCAATCGCGAACGCTCTAACGATGTTACTTCAGCCCGAATACAACCAAATCTGCTCGTCCCCAAGCGTAACACGAAGCAGAGCATGACTGGAGATTTTTTAGGCTGCTCTGATCCAAGTACACTTCATTTTAATGTATTAACAACTTTTTAGGGCTATTTTGCCGTCACCGCCAGGTCCCCAAAATCGGTCGGCGATTGTACTGCGGAGCAAACGGTAGTTGTCAAATTCCACAGTGAAGCACGTCAGAACTATTAATTTCGGTCGTAATCGCATTGCTGGAGTCCCCCAAGATTGAATCTATACGAAAATAAAGTTTTCCTGGTGCTTTGCGATGGCAGAAAACGACGGATGCCGAAAAGTAGCCAAAAGACCACGCGCTGACCTGCGCCATAGCGTTGCATGGGGTGCGCTGTGTGATTGGCAATGTGATTGTGTTATTCAGAGTGCTTTTTTTTCACCTGAACAAAGTTTTGCTGCACTGAATACATTGTGTTCTGACTTCATCGCAGTAATAGCGCCATTAAAGCTTGACTGCTCTAGCTATTCTCGAGTGGTCGCTTATATCGAAATACCGCTTATAACGAATTTTTTCGCCGTCCCGCTGACTTTGTTATAACGAGGGATTACTGTAACTTGTTTTCTTCTGTTCATTGGCATCACATTATCGGAAAACGCATAAGATTGTGTGTGTTTGCATATGCATGAAAGTTCATCGGCATGTGGTGGATACAGCTAATGCTTTTTCTGTTCATTGTCATCATGTCATCACATTACTGGAAAACATATAAAAGGCAGCAGCACTGTACACGGACTTGAATCTGTCATTCCTGCTAGTTTGTAATCTGTACTCTCTATTGGCCTCAAAAAGTTTGTGCTATGTAGCATTATTGAACGTTTGCATGCAAGCTGACTGGAGTAGCTTGGCAGCTTTCGCCTTTCGGTTACCGTCAGCTGGTTCTGCAACTTGTGGGAACACACCGCAGAACGTGCCTGGATCTCAGAGTTGTTTCAGCCTTATCGAAGACACATCTGTAATGCACTAAAGGATCTGTACTGTACTGAGCACTCTACAGCCGGAATCACACTTGTCTAGAGCGGCCAGTCAGCCCATTGAGCTGCTGTTTTTTGCAAAAAATATGCAGAGACTGACGCCGTACTGTTACCAAACATAGTCCTACTGCATGCTAGGTCCGTGTGCTATATTTCAAGCATAAACGGAAACTTGTAGCTAACGCGAGGTAGCAGCTGCGAATGGCGCCAGAATCCACAGCCACGCACTCAACCGCTTTAGACAAGTGTGATTCTGACTGTACAATGTAGAGTGCTAAGAATAGGCGACTCTAGTTCAATAATGACAAACGGCCAGCAAGAACCCACTGCACAGGCCTATGTAACATAAGAGTAGTCTCATAAATGCCTCATAAATGTTTTGCCACGTTTTTGCTTTACCTTTCAAAACCCCCGAAATTATAACACGCGAATCGCTTTACGTGGAGCCCCACCTAAGCTTCCTCCACAGGTATGCTTGTCGCTCGCTGTGTTCCCTGCACAGCTGTGCAGCGAAATGACAAACCACACCTGGAGCTTATGCTTGGTCACTCTCTCACCAGTATATTTAGTCACCAGTGCACTTTAGTATTGCACTACCTCTGGGATCAGCCTTCTTTTGTGGCCGCATCTAATTGTCGTTCTCTAAAACCTAATAGACCAACAGCACATCACCCTCCACCCCTACAGTCCGCGCCCCCAACTGTGGAGACGGTGTATATTGACCCACCCCCCCTTTCTACACCATAGGTGTAGAAGGTGTGGAGTTACTCAGGCTGCCCCCCAAGCTTTTACAGTTTGTATGCATTTATACACGCACGCATACAAACATTAAAATGGTCTGAACTTGAGCTTGTTGGTAAGGCTTTCATATCATGAAAGAGTGTGGACCCACGGGATGAGAACGACTGCACGAAGTCATGTCTTCATCGTCCTGTGTGTACCCGCCGTTTTGTGATATGCGTATACAGGATCGTCAGATTCCTCCTCTCCCGTCTTCCGAAATATCCTGGCTACACCCCTGAATCACACATGCGATCAGATGTAAGCTGTTGGTACAAAAGTAACATCGTGACTTTGATCCCGTCTGTACACACTAAACTACTTCACCACGGACGCATGACCCTTTTTAACTAGACTACAAGGATTTGAGCTACGCACCACGACAATTTCCCAAGTCAGGGCGGCTTTTTATTTTTGTATCTTATGGCACATATGCTTTCGCGCATTCTATCCTTTGTTGCTCTGTCGATACAAAAGCGGGCTGCCTAACAATCCTTTCAAAATTAGAGCGCAAACACACTGCACATTCGCACACAACCACACATTCAGGCACCAAACATGCACAGCACTCACTTCCAACTATTTATTCATCGCACGAATGCTTGAATGTGTACATCATGTGGTGCCTGTGTGCATTGACACCAACGAAGCCAGGTGCACATTTATCAAGAATGTACTTTTTTGAAATGGTTTACCTACTAGCCCAGCAACAAGTTCTTTTAGTTGCCTTACAGCCCGCTGGCATACGCGGAAAAATGCGCCATCCTTGTGCGCATAGAAATAACGTATTTCCACTGAGAAAAACACAAAAGAATTTATTTCCGTGAAGAACACGGCTGGTGCGATATTTGTTTAAAAGGGGCCCTGCAACACTTTTTGAGCATGGTCAGAAAACGCTGCCGATCGGTAGTCGAGGCTCCCGAAATCATGCAAGCCAAACATTATAGCACCTCAAAGTTAGCTAAAAATTACTCCCTCTTCTCTGTACGAGTGATGCCATATAGACATATTACTGCGCCATGTACCCAAAGTCGCCGCCATTTGCTGATTTGAGCATTGTGACCTGAATAGTTACCGTGGTCGCCGCGGGATTCGGCCACGTGCCCGCGCGCGATCCCACTGAAAGTCAGTTGAGCGTTCGAAGAAAAAAAAAGAAAAAAGAAAGGAAATGCTCGAGGTCATGATGCGCGTCGACAAAGGGCCGCATCTTCTTGCCCCCTTGTCATCCCCGTCCCTGCGTAGCTTTCAGTGCGCTCGCTGCTACGAGAGGAGAGAGAAAGCGCTTGCTTGAAGCGTGTGACAAATCCCTGCAACTCCACTCGTACAATTCGTAAAGCGTCATGCGCTAATAGTGAAGGAAAAAAGGTTGCTTTTAAGGGCTCGTTTTAAATGCGAAGCATTTCTTAGCGAACTTCTGCGACTGAGCGTATCTATCTATCTATCTATCTATCTAGCCGCCTACGACTTTGTGCTCTCCTGGTCGCTTGGTTAATCGAATGTACACCAAAGTTGGTATGGTGTAACATGACTGTATGATGAACATAAATGACAAGTCATAACATGAAAATCATGACACGCGTGTCATGTACAGCATGATTTACATGCCACGCTCATGGTGCGCTGGCGGCCGTTTCGCTAGCTTGATATACACCAAAATTGGTATTGCGCGACGTGACTGTGTAGCGAACATAAATAACACGAGTTAACATGAAAATCATGACACACATGTCATGTACAGCATCACTTAACGTGCCACGCTCATGGGGCGCTTGCGGCCGTTTCGCTAGCTTGATCTACCCCGAAATCGGTATTGCGCGACGTGACTGTGTGACGAACATAAATAACACGAGTTAACACGAAAATCATGACACGCATGTCATGTACAGCATGACTTACGTGCCACGCTCATGGGGCGCTGGCGGCCGTTTCGCTAGCTTGATCTACCCCGAAATTGGTATTGCGCGTCATGACTGTGTGACGAACATAAATACACGAGTTAACATGAATATCATGACACACATGTCATGTACAGCATGACTTACATGCCACGCTCATGGGGCGCTGGCGGTCGTTTCGCTAGCTTGATCTACCCCGAAATTGGTATTGCGCGACGTGACTGTGACGAATATAAATAACACGAGTTAACACGAACATCATGACACACATGTCATGTACAGCATGACTTACGTGCCACGCTCATGGGGCGCTGGCGGCCGTTTCGCTAGCTTGATCTACCCCGAAATTGGCATTGCGCGTCATGACTGTGTGGCGAACATAAAAACACGAGTTAACATGAAAATCATGACACGCATGTCATGTACAGCATCACTTAACGTGCCACGCTCATGGGGCGCTTGCGGCCGTTTCGCTAGCTTGATCTACCCCGAAATCGGTATTGCGCGACGTGACTGTGTGACGAACATAAATAACACGAGTTAACACGAAAATCATGACACGCATGTCATGTACAGCATGACTTACGTGCCACGCTCATGGGGCGCTGGCGGCCGTTTCGCTAGCTTGATCTACCCCGAAATTGGTATTGCGCTACGTGACTGTGTGACGAACATAAATAACACGAGTTAACACGAAAATCATGACACACATGTCATGTACAGCATGACTTACGTGCCACGTTCATGGGGCGCTGGCGGCCGTTTCGCTAGCTTGATCTACCCCGAAATCGGTATTGCGCGACGTGACTGTGTGACGAACATAAATAACACGAGTTAACACGAAAATCATGACACGCATGTCATGTACAGCATGACTTACGTGCCACGCTCATGGGGCGCTGGCGGCCGTTTCGCTAGCTTGATCTACCCCGAAATTGGTATTGCGCTACGTGACTGTGTGACGAACATAAATAACACGAGTTAACACGAAAATCATGATACACGTGTCATGTACAGCATGACTTACATGCCACGCTCATGGGGCGCTGGCGGCCGTTTCGCTAGCTTGATCTACCCCGAAATTGGTATTGCGCTACGTGACTGTGTGACGAACATAAATAACACGAGTTAACACGAAAATCATGACACGCATGTCATGTACAGCATGACTTACGTGCCACGCTCATGGGGCGCTGGCGGCCGTTTCACTAGCTTGATCTACCCCGAAATTGGTATTGCGCGTCATGACTGTGTGACGAACATAAATACACGAGTTAACATGAATATCATGACACACATGTCATGTACAGCATGACTTACATGCCACGCTCATGGGGCGCTGGCGGTCGTTTCGCTAGCTTGATCTACCCCGAAATTGGTATTGCGCGACGTGACTGTGACGAATATAAATAACATGAGTTAACACGAACATCATGACACACATGTCATGTACAGCATGACTTGGGTGCCACGCTCATGGGGCGCTGGCGGCCGTTTCGCTAGCTTGATCTACCCCGAAATTGGCATTGCGCGTCATGACTGTGTGGCGAACATAAAAACACGAGTTAACATGAATATCATGACACGCATGTCATGTACAGCATGACTTACGTGCCACGCTCATGGGGCGCTGGTGGTCGTTTCGCTAGCTTGATCTACCCCGAAATTGGTATTGCGCGACGTGACTGTGTGACGAACATAAATAACACGAGTTAACACGAAAATCATGACACGCATGTCATGTACAGCATGATTTATGTGCCACGCTCATGGGGCGTTGGCGCCCGTTTCGCTAGCTTGATATACACCAATATTGGTATCTTGCGACATGACTGTGTGACGAACATAAATAACACGAGTTAACACGAAAATCATGACACGCATGTCATGTACAGCATGACTTACGTGCCACGCTCATGGGGCGCTGGCGGCCGTTTCGCTAGCTTGATCTACCCCGAAGTTGGTATTGTGCGACGTTATTGTGTGACGAACATAAATAATAGGAGTTAGCATGAAAACCATGACACGCATTTTGCTAAACAACATACAAGACGATGTATGCATCTCTTTGCTGGCTGCTTCGCATTACATCGATTCCCACAATGCGCGGGATCTGCCGGCTTTCTTTTTTTTTCTTTATTAGACGCAATATTAATGAGAACTAACAGACAATAATGCCAAGGAAGGTATAGTGGTTGTTGTTTGTAGTAATTAGGATATCAATATGAAGAAAGTAAAGTGGACGAAAAGATAACTTGCCGCCGGCAGGCACCGAACCTGCGACCTTCGAATAACGCGTCCAATACTCTACCACTGAGCCACGGTGATGCATTTAGAAGTGTTTGCGCCGATCGCAGCCATGGCGGCGAGTGTGGAACACTCTTTTTTCTGCCTTTTGGTGTCACGTAGCATGTGACATTGACATTATTGTCTGTCAGTTCTCATTAATATGCGCTAATAGTGTGACTACTCCATTACAATTCAGAAAAGTGTTGCAGAGCCCCTAAGGTATGAGGCCAAGTGGACAAAGCGAATTTTTTTTCAAAACGTCAGTTTTTTTGTGTATGTTAAATGCGCAATTTATCGCCCATCATTTTGCTGCATAGTTTCTGTCTACACAGCTTCTTTCAAAATATACAAGCAAAAATCTTGGACCACCCATAATCTACTAAACCGAGACTGAAAGTGCCAATTTTGTGTGCATCATAAGATTAGCTTGATATGTAGTATTTTTTTGGTTATTTTAACAATCATATAAAGTGCGAACATGTAATAATGCTCTAATAGCATTGCCAACACATCATTTTTAATCATAAAAGTAATAAATTTCTCACCAGGTGGACACAGAACCATAGATGTTCTCTGGCACAACGTCCAGGGTTGCCAATGGTGGCTACTTTTCGCCAAATTGGCGAATTTGAGAGGCCCGTGGCGATCTAAAATTATGAATGGCGACATGGCGAATTTTTGGCGATTTTCAGCTTAGGTCTCCACTGAGTTATGCATCCTAAGCTCAGTGCCTTCCCAACGAATGAGCGGCACTATTCTCTGTATTTTTCTGGGTTTTGAGGTGCACATTGCGCGCCGTTCTGTATGTCCGTCCTGTAACTCGTATGTATCACCTCAATTCATCTAGATGCTTCTAACTCAATTCATCTAGATTCATCTAGATGCTTCAGAGCTTCGCTAAAGTTTCGCTTCTGAAGGGGCTAGATGACGGGTTGGTCGTGTGTTCCGGCCATTTGTTCCGCCAAAGCTCCAGCTATTCTGAATAGCTTGGCGACCTATTCACCGCTGCAGTATCCCCTAATCGAGCTCGTATAGCGAAGATGGGCGGATATGCGGGTGTTTGCGCAATAAAAATTTATTTATTCAGGCATTTTCTACTGTTCTCGGTGAGCGTGTGCAATGAAAACAATTGCTATATAACATGTTACAATGTCTACCTGTTCAATTATAACGGACTGGATTGACGCGGGTAGATATAAGTGATTATATATGAAAGGGACAGTGGCGTCCGGTATCATATTAGTTCACACTGAAAGGTATAAGACTCACTAATGAACGATACCTGTAAGAATTCTGTCTTACTACTTTCAATAAACCTGTTAATCCTTTTTTTCATATGAGGGGATGTAAAGCTGTCTACAAACAACGCCTTCGCGGCTTTCGCCCAAGGTTTACCACACTTTTACCTTTGAAACGAGCGGACAGGGATGGAAGGATATCATGAGCGTTTTATCCTTTCATACTTGCGCCGCCGCGCACATCTTGCGGCTAGCCGGAAAAACAGGTGCACCAAGCACTCCCATGGTGAAGGGGCGATGCGCCTGGCATTGAGAAATGTCAAGATTAGAGGCGTGCGAATATTCGAAATTTCGAATATTTTTCGAATAGTGTGTGCTATTCGATTCGATTCGCACTGAAATTTTACTATTCGAACTATTCGAACTTGCCAAAGACAAATGCAGTCAACGTCCGGTTGAAAGTGACCCCTTCAGATTTTCAATATGCTTCACCTCATTACACTCTCGTATTGCGGCAAAGCTGCCTTTCAAGCTCCGTTACGGTCGAACTTGGCCAAGAGACAAAGTTCGGTTAAAAGTGGTCCCTAGATTTTCAATATGCTTCACCTCATCACACCCCCGTATTGCGGCAAAGCTGCATTTCAAGCTCCGTTGCGGTTGAACTTGGGCAAGAGACAGTCAACGTCTGATTGGAAGTGGTCCCTAGATTTTCAATATGCTTCACCTCCTCACACCCCCGTATTGCGGCAAAGCTGCCTTTCAAGCTCCGCTACGGTCGCAAATGTATTAACTCAAGAAAACGCAGGTTCCAATATGGAGATGAAAGATGTGGCAGTGTTGGGGGCTCAATTAATGCTGTTTTGGACCTGAAATTTGGGCAGGAAGTCCGAAAAATCGGACGCCGAAGCTTTTTAGCATCCAAAATTTCAGACGTTCTTATGTATCGATCTCTACGAGGCAGATTTGGAACTCCGGACTTGAAGGGAGCACACCCTTGTTTGCCACATCAGTTGGGCTTCCACAGAAGTTGAAAGAGGAGGAGAGGCTGTGGAAATGGCATCTATGCCTATCACGTGTAAAGTGTTGTCGGCAACACTTTGGTTGCACCAAATCATGTACATAAATACCATTCGGCCTCTACATTGCCTCATTCTTGATAAGAAAGACAACTATGAAATATGACCTCACCAGCGCTTCATCAACCTAGCCAAAAGAAACACTTTCATGTTGCTATCTCACAAGAACTTACTTAGGGATTCTCTGCAACTTTTTCTGTAATTTCACTTCGAATTATTCGAAAAATGTTTGAGAAATATTCGAAAATTATTCGAAATTATTCGATTCGATTCGCACTCAATCTTTATTATTCGAATTCGCTTCGCACCCAAAATTTTGCTATTCGCACAGCTCTAGTCAAGATACTTTAAGGGCTTTGAATGGCACTGTATTCTACGGGGCTATACATCAGTGAAAATTCCTATTACTAGGATATGCCGCACACATCTAGAATGGCGACTTTTTTGGCGAAACTTCTAAAAAAATGGCGACTTTTGGCGACTTTCTGCTCGTTGTTTGGCGACATTTACTCGAAAGTCAGTGGCAACCCTGACAACGTCTTACATGTAGTACATGTGTTGTTTATGCTCAAGTACACGTATGTGAGCCTGTCAATCTTCAAATTTGCTTTGTATGACGCTGCGTGTCATTTCACTAATGGCAACAGAAGTACATTTGATATTTTTAAGCACTGATGCTGCAAAGCAAGCTAGAAAAAGGAAATAGCGCTCGAGCAAAGGCACGCAAGAGTAAGATCCAGGATGGAACTAGCTACAAATATAGATTTTAATGCTCCTGATCACCTTGTGTAAGCGCTGCACCTGTTCCAAATCTTTTTTGTTGATTTTCTCAGAACTGATATTTTTGGTATTTTTCCGTACGCAAATAATCATAACTTTTTTGCTAATAAAGATTTTTTATTAAAGCTTGGCACACTTCCTTATCACATTAGTGGGTGTGCAATGAACCTCAATAAGCAAAATCGGGCCTCAAGATTTAATATGGTTGCCTGTTATACGAAGGTGCTCCCAGTGTTGGTGCATAATTTTTTGGTTATTTAATCGTTGTGTGTTTAATATTCATCTCATCTCATTTGTTTTGGTTCATTGCACTGGCCAAAGCTTCTTTTATGTCCCTACAAAAAATTGTTTGTTTTATTGAGCGGAATTTGAGCTAGGGGTGTTCGCGTAAGGCCCACTTTTAACGAAACTTTTAATTATGAAAAATTAACAAGAAATAGGACTTGCTTTATAATATGCTCACATGTGCCTGAAAAGGTGCGATTTATAATGTAGACTAATAATTTCTAGTGCTTATCGCTTTTAAAAAGTTTTTTCCTGACACTTGGCCTCATATCTTAAAACAAAATCCAAGGTCGCGTTTGAAGTGCGTATGCGCAGCTTCACGAAGCATGGTTTGACGAAAGAATGAACGCAGTGTTCGCACGTTCTCGCTTGGTTGTATCGCATTGTCCGTTCGAGCATCGGTAACATCGCGGAAACGAGTGAACTGAGGCTTCCGTCATCTTTAGTCGTAGATAAACTGTTGCCGCGTGCCCGTGAAAAGTGCGGTGTCATTCAAACTTAAGTCGTTCGCGGCAGCGGCATGCGGGGTGCTTCGACGTCGCTTTTGCCATGGGTTTTTTGCCTTCGTTTGCAGATCCGTTCCCCGCCGACTGCGTGCTGACGCCTTTTCGATGTGTGCGACGGAAGTGTTAGCGTTTAATGAAAATTAACAAGGAAGAAGGTAGGCAACTGATTTCAGAGAGTGCGAACGATCGTAACAATCGCGTGTATCACAAGCCGTTTCGTGGAGGAACCGCGAGGGCTGTGGCCTATGCAAGAATTAAGGTAAGGTTCTTTCTGGCCTGTAATCATGACATTTCTCGCTGCTTATCGTGTTATTCGTGCTAGCGCGTCAGCAGTTCATGGAGCGTGTTTTAAAGGATTGGTGTGGTTTGTAACTGCCGACGATTTCGTCAGGCCCGACTGCATAAGCTAGCCCGTCTTGCTCGGCTGACTTGCGTGGCATTGACCGCAGGTTGCGCGGTTTCCGTTTGTCTCCTAACCATCAGCCTGTCACCGCGAAATCGACTGAAATTTTAGTTGGTTACCTCGATGCTTAGCGTTTAACATGATATATGATGTACCGTATCTTCAGGCGCCGTAACGCACACGAAGCCGCTGTCGGCAGGCGTGTCTTGACGCATTTGACTTCACGACAGGTGGGGTGCGTGCAGGCCTAATAAGTGTTCTGGGTGTAGGGGCGAAGAGGGACAGTCCATATGGAGAAAGTTGAACAATGCAATTGTCACAGCAAGTAATCACATGCAGTCGGCGCAGCGTACAACCATTAACAATACAGTCGGCTAATTAAAGCAGGACAGTGTATAGTTGCCGCAGAAGGTAGCCATGCCATGCAGATGGCGCAGAAAGTAAGTAGGCCACTGCAGTTTCCGCAAACCGCATATACCATAAGGGCTGGTGGTGGTTAAATGACCATAGGCGTGCGCACGGGGGGGGGGGGGGGGGGGGGCGGGGAGGAGGCCTATTCACCTGAGAGGGGTGCGCAAAGTCAGCCCCACATGTATTGACAAAATAAAGAGGGGGGGGGGGGGGCGCTGAGACTCGGGGGGGGGGGCGCAATGTCAGCGCCATACATTTCACACAGCGCCCCCTCCCCCCTTCAGGGGGGGGCGCTGCGACGAGCCTTCGCCCCCCCCCCCCCTGAAGGGGAACCCTGCGCACGCCAATGTAAATGACAGTTAATGTATATAGGTGAATGGTGGCTATTGTTACAGCTTGTTTCGGCCAGTGTTGCCATACGTAAGTTCCAAACAATGCTTTACCGCTAACTCACTTGGTATATGGAGTTTCTGCTTAGATTGTTTCGTGCAGCGGATGATGAAGTTTGCGGCGTTCGTTGTAGCAAACGTTTTTAAAAGAACAACCAGAAACGCAACCCTTAATTAGTTTTGAAACCTAATTATCAAGATAATAATAAAATGAAGGTTACCTTGCTCACTTAAATAGAAAACTTCATAGCGTGATTGTCTTCGTGATCCGTGATTTTTTGTAATTTACGCGGCATTTCGCCGGTTCCACGTCGGAGGTCAACATATATGTGATGTGAGGTCAGGGTCGAAAAACGTTTCTTGAGCGTTGCATCTGGTTCTTTTAGCAGTTCTTGCCGTGCATTATTTCTTTCTTCGTTACTAAAATGATTTTAATGGTAAACGCCGTCAAAGCTTGGATATAGCGAAGCATACGAAGAGGCCCGGATATAGCGAAAGAATCGCACCTCATATAGGGAGAAGAATTTGTGAAGTCTCGGGTAGATTACGGACTATGCCAAAAAAAAAAAAAAGGACCACTTAGGGCATCCATCGTGCAGTTTTATTATCCTTGATTTGATATATGCGCTGCTCGGATGAGCATACGCCTGCGAAAGTCTCTCTTACTTGTCTGTTTTGTACATCCGGTGTTGTCACGTGTTCGGAAGTCTTGCGTGATCGGCCATTCGGGCTGGCGTAACTGCTCTCTCCCTGGTATAGCCGAGTACTTGATTGCCTTCTCATCAGCCGCTGAGCATATCTAACGCCATCGGTTCCCCTAGGCTCATCCATTTCCCGCTGCTCCCAGTAATTGATAAGACCAGCCGTGGTGGTCTATAGTGGTTATGGTACTCGACCGTTCATAGGCGACCGTTCTCGACCGTTCCTCCATTAAAGAGGACCAAGTGCCAAATGTCACCGCAGACTCTCTCCCCCCCCCCCCCCCCCCCCCCCACGTTAGTCGAGTCCAAAAGAAAACCAGCTCCGGAATCGCTGAGAACCTGAAAATGAGGCGATGCCGTGTTTCTCACGAAGGCCTACCATTGGTACCCGGCTTTACGGTGTGAAGACGGGAAGCAAACCGTTCTTCGAATGCAACATCAGGGTTCCTTGGCCGCCATTACCATAAAAACGCATGCGTAGCCGTAGCCCTAGCTGCGAATTAATAAATGACGTGAAAGGTCCGACTGAAGGTATGGGGAAGCATTGGCGCCCCCCCCCCCCCCCTCCCCGCTGTCCCCTTCGTGCGCACGCCTATGCGACGTCTGCTTACCCGAAGGTCACGGGATCGAATCTCGACCACGGCGGACGCATTTCGATGGATAATAATAATTACATGCTGCGGTTTTACGTGCCAAAACCACGATATGATTATGAGGCACGCCATAGTGGGGGACGCCGTATTAATTTCGGCCACCTGGGGTTCTTTGACGCGCACCTAAATCTAAGTACACGGGTGTTCTTTGCATTTGACCCCCATCGAAATGCGGCCTCCGTGGCCGGGTATCGAACCCGCGTCCTCGAGCCTAGTAAAGCGACACGCTATACGTGGTAAGCTACTACGCTTCGGGTACCAATTCGATGGAGGCAAAATGCTGGAGGCCCATGCACTTTAATTTAGGTGCACGTTAAATAACACCAGATGGTTAACATTTTCGGAGCCCTCCGGCGTCCCTCATAATCATATCGTGGTTTTGGGACGTAAAACCCCAACGTTATTGATTAACTGATGACCGTATACAAGATACAGAAGTAACAGGCTTATGACAAAATTTTTTCTGCACCCTTCCTCTCTCCCTTCTCTCCGTCTTGAGCCGCCTTTTCTACTTAATTCAAATAAGGAAAGTCAGGCCTATTCTTCTTGCAAGCTGAAATACATTAAGACATTAAGTGGGACCATGTGTCTTGGGAGTACCATGACTTAACATACGAGCTATGGAGGCACACCGTAACCTCGCCCAGCCGTAGTGCATAGGTAGGCCGACATAGCAGAAATATGTGTGTCCGTTGGCGTGGAAAGGGTCAACACTCAAAGCTTTCCTCCGCTATAGGCTCCCCCGTCAAGATTGGAAGTTATAGAGCGTTTCGTCGCACCCACGCTCATGTAACATAAAGTGCAGAGATTTCCTTTGCGACACTTGATCACGTTGGTTAGCGTTGACACTGCAGCTATCGACACGTCCTGGTGTCTTCGGCGGGAGGTCGCAGAGACGGTATTGTTTCACTGATGGTGGGACTTGTGTGTTTCTGGGGCTTGGCAAGCTGTCACGGTTTAAGTTAAAAGGCCATTCATTTGTTTGCGCAAATTATGAGATGATATAACTGAAGTGGAAGTAGGCTTTCTTCTTTTTCTCTGAAGCCGCACCTGTTTTAGAATATGCGATGAATGTGTTGCGCTCCCCGTCCTGAGCCTTGGAGTTCCTCTGGCCAGTTTCGGAACAGTACTATGGTGCAGGGGCGCTTACAGGATTTTTCCGCGTAAAGATGTCAGCTCATGGGAAGTCTGATACCTGAAGCTGAGTATGGGGCATCAACACCCAAACTCAGCTTATACATTCATGAATTAAGGGGGGTGGGGCGTCCGAGCATTCCCGCCCCCCTTCATCCTGAATCTGTCCGTACTGTGGTGGCTAGCTTGACAGTGCCGTCCCGCCTACCATGTATGAGGAGCGCCCCCAGTAACATGTACGCTGTAAATGCAGCTTTTGAAGTCCCTGAAACAGTTTGTTTCGGACTAATTTTAGACGCGTCGCGCCGCTAATTAGGTCTCGCTTTAAGTGGGCCAACGTACAGTCATGAACAATTGAAATGTGAACAGGTTAGGGTTAACTAAAACGTGTTCTTGAAACACCTTTCTTTCCGCCAGTGCACGCAGTGTCAATATTATGTCGGCTTGCACGTTTAGTTTGAGGCCTAAACGATCTTTGACAACAACATAATTAGCAATCCGAGACAGCTCCCTCGAGTATCACTCGCGAAACATATTCTACTTGGTAACTTCTTCTTCTTCGCGTTTCACTCGTCCATGATTGCACTTTCGTTGGCTCCGATTTGTTGCACATAGTATCGGACGGTTCTTCATAGAACATTCAAGTACTGTCGCGGCTGCGCAGACTGAACGACGACTGAGTGCGTTTTTTTTTTTTTTCGCGCTTTCGCACACAAGTGGACGCGCGTCTCATCGACGGGGCCCTCTTGCCCGGTGATGTCGCACCGGGCATCGATTTTCTCATCTGGCAGCTCCGATGAGGGAGACATACATATACCATAGAGTTATAACGCTCGAAGTGGGCGTGTCCGGCGCGCACACAAAAGCCAACCCCGCGCGGGAAACGCCTACGCTGCCCCCCCGCGCCGTCGCTTCACACTCGTCACCGCTTGCGCGTCGTCTGCGAAACGCTTGCTGTTCCTGTTATGCACGGAGCGGCTGAGTCGTGTGAAAAAAGAAAGTCCGTTCCTTTCATCATATCTTCGCGTCGCGAGATGGCGTACTACGCTCGTGCATATGCGCACATTGGTGCGTGCGCGAAAGATGCGCGTCGTACAAAAGAACCTAGTGAATCTACCGCTTTTCTCTTTCTTTGCATACCTGGTTTCTGCCTCCTTTACATCTTTTTTTTTTTGTTTCTCGAGAATTTTCATCCGCGCATCAATTCAGGTTGTCACGCGCTACGCGTAACGTAATCTCGGATTTGCCTTTTATGCAGATGACTCGTGCGGCGGCAAATGAGAAATAGGCAGGTCCCGTGTGGGCGTGGCTGGTCTCTGTGCCGAGATAAGAGGGCGATCACCTCGATACTTGGGCGTACTGTATGCACGTGTGTATATATATCTATACATATAGAGCTCCCTCTCTTTCGTTTCGAAGCTGCTGCCGTGTACCCTGATCGCAGTACACGTGGCCTTTAAGCTGCCCTCGTGTTTGACGGGTGACGCAGGGTTTGGGGAGCTTGAGTCTTCAAAGCCACGGTGATATCGAAGCATGTCGGAGACAGCGATGAAGCCGCGTCGGGATATGTGAGGCGGAACGACCATATAGCGGGGAGACAAAATCCGGAGTGTCAATTGACGTATTACGATACGACGTACACCGATATCCTTCAAACGAAAAGCGCAATGATTGCGTTCTATCGGGAACTATACAGTTAAACCTCGATGTAACGAAGTCTGTAGAATAGGCAATTTACTTCGTTATATCGAAACCTCGTTAAACTGAAATTTAACCCTTTGTATCCCAACGTCCACATATGTAAACAAAAGATATCAGTGAAGTGGGATCAGGCTAGCCAACGCATCGCCTTAAAAATCGATTGATTTGAAATGTTGGCATTACTTCAACGTTTCATAACTTACATCTATATATGTGTCCACTTCTGTGGAGAAACAGTGGTAAATGCGCACAAAAAAAAATTGTTCTATAAGGCATCTAAAGATTTCGCCTTAAAATGCTAGCAAAACAAAGAGGAATAATGCATTTCGAAAGATCTTAGAAAGACGTGAATTAATTATACGGTGCTGACTGACAAACGTAAAAAAAGAAAAAAAAGCACATGAGCAAGTGGTGCCTGTACTTTGTGGATTTGAGCGTCGGGTAGGGAAAATATAGATAGTGTCATTTCTTAAAAAGTAAATTGCCACTTGAAAGCTCAACAATATAGTCTTCAAAGGGGTATAGTTCACGGATGACATCCCCTTACTCTTTTTTTCTTTTCAGCCTCGCATAAATGGACTCTTGAACGCGTCCAGGACATTGCGTTAATCTTCGTGCTTACGCATTCTATCTTTCGAAAAAGGGGGGGGGGGATGAAAATGGGACTACGTGACAGGCGGGGCCACTTTAGACAAGAGTCCACTATAAGCTCCAGCGCAAACACCACCATCCACAACATCAGCAGCAGCAGCAGCAGTGAAGTCAACAAAGCGCGCTCCGCGGCCAACAAGGAAACCGCCCGGCCTACGCTGCAGTTCACGCGTTGTATATATACGCTATATAGTCCGTTACTGGCGGCAAGCGATAATCGGCGGGTTTGGCGCGCTAATTACGGCGCCAAAGCCCCCGAGCACGCAAGCTCCAAAAAGGCCGGCATAGGGCTGCTGCTGCGTTCGTTCGATGTCGGCGCAAATGATACGCCACGCTTCCGAGGGATGGGATAGAACAACCTCGTTTGCGGCGCTGTTTACTGCTGCTGATGCTGCTGCTGCTTCTGGCTGCTGGTGGTGGTGTTACAACCGACTCTTGCTTTGCTTTTCGAAAGAGCTGCAACCTCTCTGCTTTTGTAGATCTGTTCGCCGACGCTCAATCGTGGATTCGCCCTCGGCGAAGTGAGGCTTATAGGAAAAGGGGGGAGGGGAGTGGAGAGGGTGAAAGGGGGGAAGATTACACCCAGTCGTCCTTCCTGGCGCTTCGTGGAAAAGCATTGGCGCTCTTGGAGCAAAGAAAAGTTTGTGAACGAGAGAAAGAGAGAGTTCCGTGCTCCTTCTGTTCTATCTCTTCACAGACGCTCATCATGCCGTCCCAACTCTCAAAGCGCGCAGATTGCGCTTACAATTAGACAGAACTCGAGAGAATACCCCCCCCCTCCCTCTAATCCTCTTTCTTTCGCAGGCATCACAAAGAGCAAACTGGAACATCTCATAGTGTCTTCCCAGTGGCTTTAATTTACTAACTGGTGTGTCCTCTGCAGCTTGCCCATGAGGCGTATACTACAACGGCAACAACTGAACTTACCAACAAAATGAGCGCGAAGCTTTGGCTGCAGCTATAGCAACAACGCCGTAGAAGCACACATCCGGGGATGTTAAAGCAAAACGATGGAGATAAGGCACTGAAGAGGAGCTCGGCCCGCTTCTGATTCTCACGCCTTTGTTTTGCCCCGTCCGCCGCGCATACAGGGCTGATATATATATAGGCATGCGCGCTTCATACTTCTGTACAGAGTAAATAAAGAGGAAACTCATGTTGCTACGCCTCAACTGAATGCGCACTTCGAAGCGCGGGTAAATAATAAAGGGACCCCAGAAAGCCTGGCTCAAGCCACGTGCGCCCGTGTTCTCGCCCACTGCTCCACACTCTCTTTTTGCACGCAGATAAATGTGACGTTCCATTGACTTTCAGACGCAGCGAGGATTAATGAGCCGCTTATAGGGTCGGCGAAATCGGAAGCTGGAAAAGGGGGAAGCAAGAATGCAGATTGTGCGGCGTAGTTAGGTTACGCACACCCGATATGACTTTCAGTGCCGTCAAAAGTGATCTAGCGATGCTTATGATTAAAGAGCGCTGGACGACAAAGCACGTTTAATATACATACTGTAACAGTAAGGCCACCGAGCACATTTCAGGGGCTCGCGTGCTCCCTTTCATAAGGAACCACCCTGTACGGATGTGTCCTCCGTATGTCCAACTCTACTAGTTGTCAGTTTCTTTTGGGGCTGCCGTGCTTGGGTTTTATAGTACAATAACATTCGCAATGCCGCCTTTAATACACTATTAACAATATCAGGAGTTTTATGTGCCGAAACCACGATATGATTATGAGGACACGCCGTAGTGGAGGGCTCTGGAATGTCGACCAACTAACGTGCACCTAAATCTATGTACACGGGCATCTAGCATTTAGTCTCCATCGAAATGCAGCCGCCGCGGCCGGGATTGAACCGTCTGTAATAGACGGCGCGAGTCAAGAAAAATTGCATGTTAAGTTTCTCTTTCTGTATTGCGATTTTAGGATAGGTAGGTAATAAACTGTAGTGTGGGTCTAAAGAGAAGTTACTTGCCCGGGCTAGGCCATCAGGAGGCCGTCGTCCGGGGAACGTCGTGTGACGTCTTCGGCGATGACCCTGGTTCGCTGGACACCTTTGAGTTGGTCGACTGGATCTGCGCCGAGAAAGGTGGCTCACCACCGCTTAGCCGGTCGTTCTGGGGTATAGAAGCATCCTCATCCCGGTAGCGAAGGTACATGCCGCGTTCGCAGTCCCAAAGTACGTTAGCCATGCAGCTGTCTCGTGCCCGCACCACGGACAGCTAAGCGACCGTGCGGAGCGAGGGGCACAGTCTGTGCACGTGCGGGAGTTCTCGAACGTATACGTTTGCAGACGCCTCAGGTCGGACGCCTGAGACCTGTAAAGCTGTTCGTGAGATGGTGGGTAAAGTTGTCTTCGTTTTCTGTGATGGGTTAGGATCTTCTGGTAGGTGACCATTAGGGTAGGTGTCCCTGTAGTATTGCATGGCTTCGAAGATTGTCGTCGTCGTGGTGGTATTCTGTCCCCCGTCCCCGGATACTTCGACATCGACGAGGTTTTGCACATCGGTGGCCCTTTAGATCGCGTACTGAATTTTTTTTCTTAACCAATATATATATATATATATATATATATATATATATATATATATATATATATATATATATATATATATATATATATATATATATATATATATATATATTTCGTGTGAGGGTTAGCATGTTCGTGTGTAAGGGTTAGCATGTCTTTTTCTCACATTTGTAATTTACTGATCTCCGATTTATGGCTGATCCCGCACAGAGGGTTGCAGCTGCGCTGAAAACGCTGCACGTGGTTGCCTTTGCATCCCCGTGCAGGAAGAGCCTCGAGGCAAAGAAGAAGAACAAGAAGAGAAGAAAGTCGCGATCTGGCCGTGCTTTTCTTTTGCTCCATATATAGTCAGCCTGTACCTTACAGTGCATCCGCAGCTTCGTCTCGTTGAAGACCTCAATTCTTCGTTTCTACTGCCGTCCGCTTCTTGGCCCGATCCACTGTGTAGCTCAAGCCAACGTTACTGGCTCAAGCCGCGCTAATTTGGAGCGGACAGACAGGGAAGGAAGGCTAATCAGACTTCGGTACACCAGGGACGATGAAGGCCGTCGAAGACATTCTCAAGCCCTTGGCTGGCGGCAGCTCGTCGGAGGTCCTGGGCTATACGGAGTTCTCGCACGAGGCGCTGCCCGTGCTGCCTTCGCCGTCGATGGTTTCTCCGTCGCTGCTCGGCCCCCCGTCGCCGTACCCGGCCGCAGCGGCCTTGGTCGAAACCTCCGGCACGACCAAGACATCGCCGACTGGCTCGCCGGCTGGCTCGCCCTCTGGCTCGTCGCCGGTGAGTTGTTGCAGTTGTCGTTTTTGTCGTTGCTGCTATAGAACGAATAGAGAGCGTTATTTGCGCACCCGGTGTATACACTTGTAGGGACAGTAGTCGCGACGTCACTAGACGCTGACCACTGCGCCTTGAGACACATTTCCTCGTTCCGTGGGTGTTCTCGTCAAAGGAAAACACAATTGCTATCTAAACATACCGCAGCGAAAGTAAAGTACGCCTTCAAGCGCCTTATATATGTACATTAGCTTTTCATATATGCTCGCTTGTTCACTTGTATTATTAATAACCGTGGATAGCTTCTGCGCAGCTCTTTAATTGAAATGTTAAATGTAGGGAAATGGGAAGGCGTGCCTCTTTGTAGGTCTGGCTTCTGCGGGATCACAAGTACGCCAAACTCAAGCAACAATAACGGATAAGGTTACGAAGAAAAACTCCACAGGCACGATATACGTACTAACATTGGTCGCAGGCACATGTACACGGTCACTTTACGAGACGGCAAGTGTAATTACCTGGGACTGTCATACATCACACTATAGGAAGCACTGCACAGTCGCGCTCAAACGGCTTGCAACATGGGAGCGCTTGGCCTCACGAGCTCCAACATCAACCCAGGCCTGTAGCCGGGGGGGGGGGGGGGGGGGGGTATAACATATGGTGTCTTATCGAAAATAAATCATGAAAATAGGCGTTTTTTCTGAAATAGTCAAGGCTTTCAGCAAGTGGGCCCCCACCCTCCTCTTGAAAAAAATTCCTGGCTACGGGCCTGCATCAACCATAGCTTCTTCCACTATATCCCGTATTTCCACCACTAAATTCTGTTTTCACACTTCAGAATGGTGTCAAATAAGATAGTCATCTAGTCGTGGAAATGATGGCAATTTGAAGCCATGCGCAGCATTTGAGCTCGTGAGGCCACGTGCTCTTGTGCTGCAAGTCATATTGAGCTCGACTTTGCATTGTAAAGCATAGAAGAATGCAGACAGGACAGTCGCATGTGCTAGTGATCTTGCTTGCATGATTTACTGCGTCACAGAGAGCCACAATGAGAACGAGGGAGCGTCCTTTATACCTCGCGTTCATGGTGATAGACCTTGAATGAATCGGAGCCAATCAAACCCCCTCACATACGGCCCTAAACCACGCACGATTCGAGCTTTACATATGCACGCGTATTCACGCGTTCGTCTATCTGTGATGCAGAGTGCAAACCGCGCATCTCGAGATGCGGCCGAGGGCTTCTACTTCGCGGCCATCTGCTCGATGTTCGTCATTCTGGCGTTCGCCCTCGGCGCGCTGTACTTCGTCAATGCCGCCAGACACCGCGCCAGAAGCGAGCCCCTGACGGCGAGGCGCACCACCTGCGACAGCCGCGACTGCCAGCGTCACGCCCTCCTGCTCACCGTCGGCCTCAACCGGACCGCAGACCCATGCCGCGACTTCAGCGCCTACGTGTGTTCGGCCTGGACACCCGGCGGAAGCCGCCCGCATCCCTCCGCGAATGCCCTCGAGTCACAACTGAACGACGTCCTCATCGCGTGGCTCGGGGGCCTGGAGGACCTGCTGATCAGCGGTATCGACGTGCACAAGGTCGCCAGCAAGCCGCTGGCACTGCTGCGCAGCTGCCAGGCGCCGGGCCGTCGCGCGAGTGCCGATGACCTCGCAGACTTTCGGGAGTTCATCACCCTGCTGGGCCTTTGCTGGCCGGACGACAGCTGTTGCGACGTTAGCGCGCTGGGCGTCCTCTTAGGGCTCGTGTACAGGTGTGTATTGTCTGACAAAATTTCGAGGCAAAAAGAAACGAGGAAAAGAAAGAAGAGGATTAGTGCTATTTGAAAGATGACACATAAAAGGGCCCACTGTAGAAGAAATGTAATGGACTAAAAGGCGTTCTTGGGCTGGTTGGTGCATGGTCTGTTAAAATTTGGTGGCACAAAGAAACGAGAACAAAAAAGGACAGGACTAGTGCAAGATTAGTAGGACTAGTTGGTGCACGCCAGACCATGCACCAACTAGCCCAAGAACGCGTTTTGGTCAGGTGTGTGGTCCCTCTCGCATGCGGCACCGCAGGGGCCTCGAGGGTCGCTAGACGTTGTGGCTGGAACTTTGATAAGGCGAAACCCTTACACGTTTCATGAGCTAAGATTATTTGCGAGATTTAGCGAGACCTGACGATAGTTTGCGAGACCTGCCGAGGCACTGAGAAATTCGGCGAGACCTGCAGCGATGCATCGCGAGACCCGGGCAAGATGTCGCATGACATCGTCAGTGATAGTGAGCGGTGGCCATCAAATGGTGGTCTCCTAGCCTACCGCACTTACTCGCATACTGCCAGATATGGTTAGCACTGGCTAATTTTGTGTATATGGTTGTGTTTAAATCATGGCTCACGTCGGCTTCTGTTGGTTAACAATTGCTGAATGGCTGATTTGAGCTACATATAACTAACTGATTATGTTGGCAAGTGTTGGCTTACTATTGATAAGTGTCGGCCAGTGCACTGCCGCATGTTGCCTAAAAGATGGCTATTTTTACCTCATGTCGGCTGTTATGGGCTAGCCGTTGTTACAACAGCAAATATGGATTGCGCTAGGCGTTCTGTGTTCATATGTAAATAGTCCACCTCTACCCTTTCCCTCTCCCCCTAACCTTTCCTACTACTACATCCTCTGATTCCGCCATTCAGGTGTCAGCTGCTCGAGCTAGACAGCTACAGCGGCCATCGTTACTTTCTCATTACGTCGTTTACGTCATCGTCGCGTCGCTTTAACATCTCAGGTGGGACCTGTGCTTCTGGTTGCGAATACGGATACTGCGGAAGCACAACGGAAGCGAGCGTCGCCTGGCGCTGTACCCGGCTCCCAGGGCCCTCGTGGAGCGATTCGTGGCCAGGCACACTTACCTGGTGATGCAGAACGCGTACCTCGCATACTGGACGCACCACCGCGATGTACTTCTCTCGACGAACAGCGCTTCCAACGAGTCCTCGTCGCGGCATCCGCCCCAAGATGACATCGAGCGCGTGATTAAGACCGAGCACTCTATCGCTAGGGCGCTACTACACAGCGCAACCAAGGAAACTCTGGAGCCCATGAAGATCCCGATTTCGGACATTGGCTACTACACGGCCAACGTGTCCTCCAGCGAGTGGCTCGACAAGTTGAACGCCAACGTCGCGGACGAGTCGACACTGTTCGCGATGGAGGAACAGATCCTGGTGGCTGACGCGTCCGTCCTGGGGTCCATCGGAACCATCTTTGGCTTCTACACGGACCGCGAGATCCTGTCGCACCTGTCCTGGCAGTTTGTCCAGGAGTACAGCGCAGTTGTTGACCCGGGTCTTGAACACCTTTTTGAGGACCGCTGGGGCGCGCTGTTCTGCGCCAGGCAGGTTGCGGAGATCTACGCTCCGCTCGTCGCGACGTTGCACTGGAAGTTGCACGCCAGCGACGCTGAGAGGAGACTCCTGGAAGCCAAGCTGCGAAATCTGGTCTACCGGACCGCTATGGCGGTCAAATCCCAGTGGTGGCTCGCGGAGCAGGACAAGCACGTCGCCGTGGAAAAGCTTCGAGCCCTGACAGTCCGGCTGTGGCCTCCGATGCAGCTGGAGCGGGAGCTCGGCCAGCTGTTCCACGACTTCCCCAACGGCACGGCGTCGGACGAGTCCTTCGCCAAGACCTGGATTAAGAGCCGGACGGCCCTCGCTGGCCGAGCTACCAGTCGATCCCGATCGTTGATAGCAAGCTACAGCCCGACGCTGTCGCCGTTGATGATCCGGTACGACTACCTGGACAACGCCGTGGACCTGGCTGCGTCATCGCTGATGGGTCCGCTGTTCTACGTCAACGCGACACCTTCCATGTTCTACGGCGGTATCGGATTTTACTTCGCCGCCCAGATGATGCGGTTCCTGGACTGGACGGGCCTCAAGGTGGACGCTGGCGGCCGCGTCGTCTCGCCGTCGTGGATGACCGATGTCAGCCGCAAGGTCGTCGCAAGTCGCCTGAGCTGTCCCACGACGAGCGTGACGAACAAGGCGCTGCTGCCTTATCTTCCGGCCCTGGAGGTGGTCAGGCAGGCGTTCATCGAAGAAGCGGCGACGTCGCTGAACCGACTGGACGTCGGCGGCGAGCTCACCGAGCCGAGGACGTTCTTTATGACGCTGTGCCGCATGGCCTGCTCCAGTACTCCATGGGCGGGAGCCGTCGTGGACTGCAACACGGTCTTGAAGAACTCTCGCGACTTCGCGACGACGTACCGCTGCAAGATTGATTCTCCGATGAATCCCTCGAAGAAGTGCGTCTTTTTCAGCTAGGGTGTTTCCCGCTTCATCGCGTTTTGTCTTGTTGCGTCTATTGTCTTTTGAGATTGTTCGTTCACACCTGCCTTCATTTGAAGCTTTACTTGTACACTAGGCGATCGTAACTAGGTATAAAGATTGTGCGGACCTGTAGTTGTGACACATTTCACTGACAGAAGTTTATCATATTTACACTTGGGGCCCTGCGCTACCTCTCGATTAAGTGATCCAATATGATTTGAAAACCTTGCAGGAA
This sequence comes from Rhipicephalus sanguineus, assembly GCF_013339695.2. Classification (NCBI taxonomy): domain Eukaryota; kingdom Metazoa; phylum Arthropoda; class Arachnida; order Ixodida; family Ixodidae; genus Rhipicephalus; species Rhipicephalus sanguineus. The sequence continues at coordinate 45,294,416 of NC_051184.2, read as the reverse complement.
ATTTGACGAAGAGGCACCGCTTGTAAAGAGCTTGTATGTTGAAAGCCACGTTCGACGTGGCATTGTTTCAGAGACATTGAGTCAACGGTAAACCTTTTTCAGTACGCAGAATGCTTGAAGGAAAGAAGGAACAATATAGGACAGAGCGCCCTGTCTTCTGCTGTGCGCTCTGTCCTATCTTGTTCCTTCTTTCCTTCAAGCATTCTGCGCACCGAAAAAGGTTTTATTGGTCAAGAATGGTTTACAAACCAGCCCAAGCCGCCACCTTGTGGAGTCAATGGGCGCTGCTCGAAAGCCGCTCAGTGCATCGTGTTCTTTTTGATTTTACGGCATTGTAACCTGAGGCTGTCACATTACTTATGGCTGACTGTTGATTTAGCTCAAGCCGTGGCGATGACGCTGGTGCGTTCCAGTCCGCTTGCAGCTAAAAAAGCGGGCATCTATTTGCATGTTCAGTCTGGCGCCTTACCTGTACGAATGTGGGATGTAAATAACCGCACGCTTCATGTGCCGTTTTTGCAACAACGCCGATAGCCTGTTGTGTATACAAATCAACTTCGTTCATTTTTGCTGGCCGTATTGTTTTCGTAAGCGCAAAGCGCAGGTCGTGAGTAGTCACCCGAGGGGTGGCACGCGATTTCAGATTATCAGTGCCGGGCTTGGTACTATTTATGGTTCCTAATACTTCACCGATGAGTTGCGCTTTGTCGGTTACTTCGACGCTAGAGCGTTCACTCCGTATTGCGTACTGCGATAACGGGAGCAGCAATTGGTTTAGAGGAGGTTTACGAACAGTGCTTAAATAAATGCTCAGCGCTTCGTTTGTGCGTATTCAGAGTCTGCGTGTCATAGGCAGTCTCGTCACTGTCGAATCTGCAGTAATCAGATTTTTTTTACAATTTTCTATAAGTCGGCAAAAATTGGAGCTCACTCAGACTCCCTCAAGAAATGTAGTTTGCTCTGAGGGCTCACTCAGACTAAGGCTCACCAAAATTTTCCTCAACCGGACTAACTCGGACTCAAACTCACCAACATATTACTCAGCCGTACTCACGCAGACTCAGAGTCACGGCTTGACCCGATGCTGAGTGAGCCTGAGCGAATCGACTCACGAGTCCGTTAGCGCAAAATTGGCTTTTCCGATCATGGTGTCAATGCTCTTTAATGCCAATATATCCCATAAGTGGTGCTTTACGATACGCCTTTTGATATGTTACGTTCATATACAAGTTATTAGTTTTAATTCAGTAAGGACATTTTTACGGATTACGCGACTTACCCTTCCCACCCCTGAACTCACGTTTCTGTTCAATAAATATTGAGGTGGTGCATGAGCGCTAGTGCGTTCAGATATTTGTGAGTAGACTTCAGTATATTTGTAAGCCGATATAAGGCTGATGGTAACGCTAAAGATTTACTAATAGGACCATAGGTCGTCAATAAAAGGTGAAGCTCACTCAGACTCACTCAAGAAACATATATTGCACTTAAGGCTCATTCTGACTTGGACTTGGCAATATTTTTCTGAACCGGACTCGCTCGGACTCTCTCACTAAAATTTTCCGCAATCGGACTCACTCGGACTCGAACTCAATAATATATTACTCCCCCGGACTCACTCAGACGCACGGCCCGATGTTAGTCTGAGTGAATCTGAGTGAGTGGACTCATGAGTGAGTTTGGCGACCTATGCAATTTTCATACAATTTTGAAAAGAATGGGTATGGTTGATCAATTTTTAGTCAATTAATAATTGCGTCCGCCACCATAGTCATTAATTGATGAATCCCTATCGATGAGAGTCTTTCGTCGACTAACCGACATTTTTGGCGGGTGCTTTCAGAAAGGCCGAATCAGTGCATACTCATACAGTTTATACAATTCTGTCTTTTTGACAAATAGAGCTAGGGCTCTTTGGGAAGGTGGAAGAAAGATTACAAACACGAGTGCGTAACGGTTTCATAGACCATATTTATTAGGTACCTAACGTAATAGGCGCTAATGAATAGTCAAGCCCGAAGAAGACAAGTTCGGGGGAGGATGGGATACTTCAAGTGGGGAAAAATCGTCAAACAAGAAATGTTGCTGGAGTGTAAATAGTGAATGCCGCTACGAAGTGACACCTACTGGATGCAAAATGACGCAAGACGGTTTTCAAACTCCGCACGCAGGCCGAGTCTTACGCCCTTTCAATTGTTTGTGTAGCATGCGTGCGAAACAAGGTAAACTTGTGGCGGAGAGCACGTGCCGGCTTGAGCCAGGCCATAACATCTGCGCGCCACCCACGCGGGACACAAGGAAAGGAAGAGAAGAAGGAGAGGTGTGGATTGAGAGGGAAACGAGGACAGGGATGCCTGCTCTACTGTGTTCGATTACGTCTATATGAAACAAAAGGATTGCCATGTTAGTCTATTTTTATCCTTGCATTCTTGGTATGAAATCCGTCATTATTTCCGTCAGAAAGCTCGGATGATAGTCTGGCTCCTTAAGCATTTTCATGTATTCGATGTTTTATTTTTAACCTAAATTTCCAGTTCCGTTTATCTTCGTAGTGTATTTAGCCTAAACAACCTGCCGCCCGGTTCTTGGAAGAGGTCATCATCATCGTCATCACCAGAGGACTGCTCTCTAGCGGCGTCTAGCCCTTTCAGCCCTGGAATTTCGATATTGGTCGGAGAAATTTTTTAGCGTGTTTTCCTAATAGTTAGGACCTCAGAAGGCCACAAACAAAAAAAATAAGCATGGTTGATCACTCCGTCAAAGTAACCGGTATAACACGAAAGTGCAACGTGTCCCCGCAGAAGTAGTTGAATGTTTACTATACATTGATATACGAGAGCTTGCACAATGTCTATTGGTGTTTGGCAGCTATAGCACCGCTTGATGTGGACACCCACACCCATGCAATTCGATCAAATTCAGTCTAAAATGGCTGGGAAATTCAAGATTTCCTCAGACGTTGAGTGGTCTCTAAACTTTTGATGACGACTTTGTGTACGGGCGCGAACGTTCACAGAGTTTGTCGTTGAGTCTGCATAGAAATGCTTACGCATTCAAAAGCCTTCTCTGGGAGAACATGTAAAGCCGTCGTGGAGGACTGCACGCCTCAGGAAAATTTATATTTCGCGAAAGCTTGATGCCACACTAGCGTTTGAGTGGTCGCGGGATGCAGCTGCTGTGGGACCAATCCAGAAGCTGACGAGCTCTAGGAAGAAGCTGAACGACGCCATGCTGACACCGCCCGAAAGCAGCGTTCTAGGGAAGACTGCAACCGAAGAGGTTTAAGAAACGTACAGTAAGCCTCTGCGCTTACGCATCAAAGTGTAACAAGCAGGCAGATATTGGAAAACCAACGCCTTACAAGACGCCAGTACGCCCCTCCACATCCCAACTTAAGTAGCCAACAAGCCCGGGATTGGCGCCGCCTCCAAACGAACACATATCCCCACATATCAAAACTACACGCAATTTTTCCACAGGTATACACAACAAGGGTATGCCCCTGGTTTAGTGACCACACAGCCACACTTACATCACTTACCAATGTACCGAGCGGCCAACCAATGCAGTATATAGGTTGGTGCGCTCACTACAAATACTCACAACGTGGTCTTGGGAGGCACGGCTTTCCGAGCTGGCACTGGGGAGCCAACTGGTGACCCTAGACCAGGCCCGGCGAGCCGCCTTGGCCAGTGGGGCTCTACAAGAGGGCTCCACCCGGGATTAGCCACGTACTCTAATTCTTCAATAAAGTTTATTCTCTCTCTCTCATTAAAGCTACACCCAAAGGAGATTCTGAGCGGATCATTCATTCATTCATTCATTCATTCATTCATTCATTCATTCATCGCTATGGCCATCAGGGCTTCGTTTGATTGGACCTGGCCCTTGGTTGGTGTAGAATTCGTGGCAGGCTTTTGAACGGCACGGTTTAAGCACTTTCCATATCTCGTCGTCGTTTGCATAAAAGATAAAATGAGAAGAAATTACGTACCCTTTTGCAGTATTTTTATTACCTAGGTTATAGTAAAGCTACTCGGATAGGCAGCATAATTCTGCAATGTAACGAGATTGAGCACGGAGGCTTTATCAGGATGATTTAAACTAAGTGTGCTATTAAGCGTTTGGCTCCATTGACACCGTATGTCGGTTCATTTTGCTCTGTTTCCATGTGTTCGTAGCGTCTTTTGATGGAATGAAGTTTTACAGCGAAAGCTGTTATGAGATCATTTCACCGGCCGTTCTTGGCGCCGTAGTTGTCAACCACGCATAGCATAGCCATCTGTAGGGTAGGGTAGGGACGAGGAGAAAGGTAGAGGGCGCGGACAAGATTCTCCTCCCCCTTTTGGGTAGTGGTAGCCGAAGCAACCTGACTAAGGAGTGGGACGACAGGCACTGAAGGCCGGGGGGGGGGGGGGGAGGCAGAGTTCTTAAATCGTGACACAGGCTTTTTAAAAATGAGTCGACATAAGGCTGATTGTAATGCTGAAGACTAGTAGATAGAACCCTAGGTCGGCAAAAGGAAGTGGAGCTTACTAAAACTCACCCAAGAAATATATTTTTCACCTAGGGCTCACTCGGTCTCGGACTCGCCAAAAAATTACTCACCCGGACTCACTGAGACTCACAGCCCAATCACTCAGATTCACTCAGAGTCTGAGTGACTCTGAGTAAGTCGACTCATTAGTGAGATTGTCGTTTTATCGTCGTGGGGCTTCCCTAATTTCTGATATCTGTAGCATATATCCACTGGGCTAGTTATAGACAGCTTCATCTTTAGCGGACCTTAGTGGGGCTTGCCCAGTTTCTGTGGCCCCACTAGGAGCTGCGTGCCACGTTAACGCCGATAGCCATGGAAAACTTCGATCATAAACAGTTTTGCTGTTCATATCCTTTAGGTCTATAACCATAAGCGTGCGCAGAGTTCCCTTTGGGGGGGGGGGGGGTGGCAAAGTTTCATCGCAGAGTCGATGAAACTTGTTGGTAGAGTCCAGACGACAACATGCTTCCAATGTGGATAAAAAATAAAGCGATGACGGGATTTTCACAAGGGCCTGCCTTTGGTCCCTGGCTTTCTGGGAGTAAAGATGAGAAGTGATTAGTTCTAGGAATGCAACATAAGGGAATTTCGGCTGTCATTATCTTCATAAACCTGCCTGGCCATAATCCTGCTCAATAAACACTGACGGGACGGGTACGTTCGAGCAAAAGTATGGGCGGACATTGCGCCCCCCTTAGGTGACTAGCGGGCTTCGCCCCCCCCCCCCTGCCCCCCTTGTGCGCACGCCTTTGTATATAACCATTCGTATGAAAGCATTCGCTTGAAGATATGATCGTTTCTGCGTTATGGTCCTGAATACGCGTCTTCACCCACGCTTGCAAAACGTGACTACACCTCAACCACAGGAATGCGTTGTGCATGCGGCACAAAGCGTATGCAAGGGGAGAACACTTTCAGCGAAGGCTTCGTTGAATTTCGTAATAGTGTAATCAAGGCTTTCTCTGGGACAAGATGGAAAGTCGACGAGGACGATTGTGCGTGACAGAGACAATTTTTGACGCGGCGCCGGTATAATGCCAAACTCTCATTTCGGTGGCCTCCGGATGCGGCTGCTGTGGCACCGTTCCAGACGCTGACGAACGCTAGGAAGAAGACGAAAGACGCTATGCCGACGCCGCCCGAAGACAGCGTTCTGTGGAAAACTGCAACCAAGGAGGTTTAAAAAACCTTCAATGAAGCAACTTTCAAAGGAAATTACGCGAGTATTTCTGATTGATTGATTCATTCATTCATGGTATGGTTGCAAGTAGAGTTATTGTATATGCGACGTTAGCTAGCAGGGCTTCGTTTGGTTGAATCTGCCCCTTGCTTGGTGAGGAATTCGCGTCAGACATTTAAACGGCACCAATCTCAAGCATTTGCCTTATCATGTAGTCGTTTGAATAAAGGATAAAGTGGAAAGTTAATTTATTTTTTGCAGAATTTTCATTGCCAAGGTTACAAGCAAAGCTGCTCACATAGGCAGCAGAATTCTGCAATGTAAGCAGAGCGAGCACGGAGGCTTTTCAGGATGACTTAAGCTAGATGTGTCCATTTGCAATTGGCTCCATCGACAGTGTCTGCCTGCCTTTGTCAGCTTTATACGAGGAGAGCTGCACACATAGTAATGAGTACTCAATCGACCACATCTTAGGTCAACGCTCCTATTCAGAACTCCTCGACATCTCGATACTCTGAGCCATCGGCTTCGTCTAATACCCGCGTCACACGGGCGCGCAAAAACTCGTTTACGTAAGCGGTCTTTTACTATGTTGAAAGACTTTTTAGGAAGAGGCGTTCCCTCGCAGTCACACGGCACCGACAATCTCTTTTTAGAGGTTGCTTCCGAATGCACTACCGAAATAGTGGCGCTCGCTTTCAAAACAGAACCAGCGAAAAGAAAATTATGTATTCCGACAGAAGATGGCCGAATTTATTGTATGGCACGTTAGTTGACATAAATTAAACAACTCCAGTTGAAAAAAAAAGAAAAAATCACAGCATATCCACGGAGTGAATGATGATGAGTGGGCGAAGCTGCGGAGGTTCATCGGTAAACCGTGAATCTTCCGTGAATTCTGCCCAGTACATCATCACCGACGTGAGATCGGGCGCGTTTATACTAAAGGTTCGATGAGTTATGACGACTTGCAGCTCACTTTAATTTTACATGTACGCTGTGAATTTTCATTGTTTAGAAAACCATTGCTTTAGAAAACACCTTGCGTCTTTCGTTAAGCAGCTGGCGTCTTTTTCGTTTTGCTTTAGAAACATCTGGCGTTCTTTCGTTTTGTTTTTACAAAACATCTGGCGTCTTTCGTTGGTTTATTTCATCAATCAACGGCGTTTTGAACAAAATTTTTATTGTTTAATCACGCACAGGAGAAATATCACCAGGCACTACCTTGGAGGTAAACAATGGCTGCTAATGGGAATGAGAGACAGAAGAAGTCGGCTTTTAGCTAACACTTACACTTCTACAGAGACAGAAGAATTCGGCTTTTAGTTAACGCGCACGCTGCGAATTTTTTATTGTTCAACAACGCACAGGAGAAATCTCCCACCGGCACCACCTTGGAGGTCAAAGGGTAAGACTTGTTACTCACTACTACGAGCACGACGAGGGACGAACGGGTGCCGCCTTAAGGAGCTTCGCCCCTAAAAAAAAGGTTCACGCAGTAGTATCTTAAGAAGCGTTTGCACAACTGGCGGCCGTTATATATTATTGTGGCAACAGTGGGCGTCTGTTTTCCTTGTTAGCGCTCTTGTCTGCCTCGCCATGGATGACCGTACGGAGGAAGAAGTGACAATTGCAACTCTTGTAGCGTACCATCTCTCTCTGGAAAACTAGGCAGACGCGGCGAGCACACGCGGCGACGGGCTGATTGCACACCGGCGATCGCCTTTCCGCGCTCACTCGCGTCCATGCTCGCGTCTTGCGTCTATGCGGGCGGCCATAACCCCAACCCGTTCGCCCTGTTTACGAGAGTACACAAGAAATAAAGTTTAAACGGTTTTCTTACGCTGCTTAGGACAAATGAAATTTATTTTTATGGTGAGCCCAAGTGACACCGTAATAAAGAGTTGTCGGTTTTTTTCACCACTTCATAAATGCTGGCGCCCACTGGTTTCGAGGCTACTCCTTTACCGCCGTGAAAGAGTTCGTCGAACGCCGTTTCCAGGAAAGACCGCTTCTGAAAAGGAGATCGGTCTCTGTCGTGTGACAGCGCGCGGAACTCTTTTTCGGAAAAAGTATTCTTGCTTAAAAGACTTTTTAGTGTCCGCGTGACACTGGTATAACACTGTCCATGGAGACGGCTTACGGTACTGTTTCGGTCAAGCGCCAAATCAATGCTGTGCAACACATTTTAACACGGAAGTGTTTTATGCCGCGGCCCACCAAGACTTTCATGACGTATCTCCGTCACGGAAGTACGTCATCAAAATGAATGCCATCAGATGGCAAAGAAAAAGTTCCGCTGACGGGAATCGAACGCATGACCTTTCGGCCCGCGACGATGGCTGGCCGGCGTTTAGCCCACTGAGCTATCGCCAAACACATTACGGAGGCGACATGAACGCGCCTTTTATCTTTCACACTTGCCTCTCACAGTGATCTTGGGTGGATGGATGCTATGAGCGTCCCCTTTATGACGGGGCGGTGACATCTGTGCCACCAGGCTCGAAAAAAAAAAAAAAACGCGCCGTTGCAACGACCGTTCCATTCGGCGCGCTTCCAATACAAGTTTAATTTCGTCAACGCTTTAACACACCGCGAGGTGGCGGTTTAAAGCAAGCCTCGCTCATATCATCCATCCATATCGACAAATAGCTCTGCGACGCTCGCCTGGCTGTCGCACTGGTCGCACCGCGTTCCCTGCTTGCCCTGTGAGAAGTAACGGCCAGGCTAGAGGGAAGACACGACGCGCGTAGCGTCTCTCTTCGGATTTCACGACGCTTTGAAGGAGTGCATATCGAGTATCGGTGTTTATTATGGGCTTGTTGATGCCATCTTTGCGTGCGACTCACCATATGCGGAGTCCATAAGAACTTCAGCTACCGCAAGGGTTGAATCATGATCATGGGCTTAAACAATAAACTACTTCTGTGACATGTATCCCTTTCGTTTTATACCGATTCCTATGACGGAGGGATCAACCAACCATCTTTAATCTGAGTGTCGAGGGTAAGGCGATGAGGGTGCGCCCTATGAACATTACAAGCTTTCTATTACGCAGATAACTTTATCGTTTGACTGTGCCTTATGCCCCTTAGTCTGCGTCACGCAACAAAGGCTTGCAATGAAATTTATGTTTACATATTTAGGTAGTGTAGGTCAGCTAGATTCTTGAGCTAGACATACTTTAGTTGCACCTTGCATGTACACGATGAAAGACTGCACCAGCGCGCGTCCCCGCCCAAGAGCGAGCAAAGTCAGTCTTATTTTTTTATTTTGTTTATCCTATTTTATCATTTTTTTCATTTGATATTTTTGCTATATTCCTGTCTTTCCGTCTCCAATCTCCTTCTGCACGCAGACTAGCAAGTCAACTATTTGTATACGTCGGCTAAATTCTCTCCCTCTCTGTCTTCTCTCTGTCATTCTAATCTGAATCGTTTCCTTTAAAAAAACGCAGTTATACGTCTCAACCATGAGCTTTACTTAGGGCGCCTCGATGTCAGCGTTCCTTCGTAGAGGGTCGTGACAGCGACCACTGTTTGAACCAACATGGCAACACCACACAACGCGATAGCTCCACTGTTTGACCCAATACGGTGGCGGCGCTGTCAGTGGGTGGTCCAGCGTCCACTGTTTGACCCAGTATGGCAACACCACACAAGGCGACAGCTACACTGTTTAACCCAATATGGCGGCGGCGCGGTCAACGCAGCGTCCACTGTTTGACCCAAATATGGCAACACCCCACCACGCAGTAGCTACACTGTTTGACCCAACATGGCGGCGGCGCGGTCACTGGGTGTCATCACCCTGTGCGAAGGAACGCTGGCATCGAGGGGCGCTATTTACTTGCCTCATCATGCCACCTCGTGTGCACAAGCGGAGGCCCTCAAAGGTGCGCTGCTCTCGTGCGTTTTTGCAAGCGCCGTTTTACAATAACTGGTGCCTTCTCGATCATGGGCTTCTCGGTGATCAGCCGTCATAGGTTGGCAAAAAATAAACATAAAGTGGGGCTCACTTACACTCACTCAAGAAATATATTCGCACCTACGGCTCACTCTGACTCAGAATCTCCAAATTTTTTCCTGAACCGTACCCACCTCGGACTCAGACTCTCCAAAATTTTCCTCAACCGGACTCACTCGGACTTGCCAAAATATTACTCACCTGGCCTCACGCAGACTCACGGCCTGTGTCTGAGTGAGTTTGAGTGAGTCGGCTCATGAGTGTGTTTTCCGACTTATGGTGATGGGGCTTGTCCAATTTCAGTGGCACATATCCGCTAGGCTAGCTACAGACAGCTTCTTCATTTTGAGTGCGGAGCATTTCTGGGGGCCCGCATTGTCGTCCATCCATGCATCTCATATGTGGCGTGATCACGCTCCCAGTAAAGCGCTCAATACAGGCCGTAGGTAGGCTAACAATGCTCAAAACCAGGTTCAAGTGAACGAACAAGGTCTAAAGTTGTATAACAAAAATAACCAAGAAGTAATCGCAACAATTAACTTAAAATTGCTAAAAACGCTTCGGAGGCATGCGCCTGACTCCCGTGCCGCACAAAAGATGGCGCCACCGCCTCTCCGAAAGCATGATAGCTCCTCCCACGCGCACTTCGCCGGCACTTGGTCGCTACATCGGAAAGGGCAAATAACGTGACGAAACTCGCTGCAGACGACGCACGCCTATCTCAACTGCCGTGACAAGCAGGAAGTCGATAAAGCGCATCCAAAAGTAGTGCGCATGTCGCATACCGAGTCCGCGTATCTCACTAACAAGGTCCTACTCGTGCCGGGGAAACCCTACTTTGATTACCTCAAACATTAACGTCATCGTCGGTGTGGTAAACGGAGCAGTGGGAACTCTACGAATGGGAATCGCTGGGTGGCCCGTGCTACGCACTTCCTCAGGTATCACGGTAGCGGAGCTGCCATACGTTTTTTTAGTGGACCTGAGGTGAGTAGTGCCGACTTTCTGTAGAACATGCCCGCGAGGAGCTGCGTAGCGAGTTACGCCGATAGTCCCGGGAAAACGCGTCGACCATAAATCCTTCAGGTCTATAACAATTCGTGTCAAATGCGTGCTTGAAAAAAAAAATCGTTTCTGCGTTACGATTTTGCATACGCGTCTTCACCTACGCTTGCAGAACGTGACTGTATCTCAACCATATGAATGCGTTGTACACGGGGCACAAAGAATATGCAAGAGGTGCACACTTTCCATGAAGGCTTCGCTGAATTTCGCAATAGTGGAATAAAAATTACACCATCTCCCGCTAAAGGGGACCATGAGGCGATGCGAAGCCGGAGCACTTGCACGATCGCGTTCCGTTGGCGTTCGCTGGGCATGCTACCGACCTCGCGTCATGGAACGCGAAGAGGAACACTACGCGCGTCGTGTCTTCCCTCTAGCCTGGCCATTAATTCTCACAGGGCGTGCGGGGAACGTCGACAGGCTCGCGAGAGAGAGGCAGCGTAGGAGAGGAGAAAGAGGAGGAGGGGAGGCGCATGCGCTGGCCCTCATCGCGGCGCTGCGCACGAGAGAATTTCGGCATGTCGAGCCCGCATCGAGCCCGCAACAGAGGCAAGCGCTGGACTGAACGCGCGCAGCGGAGAGGAGACTAGAGGAGGAGAGTAGCGTATGCGCCGTGAGAGCAGAAGCGAGAACGCAGGAGAAGCGCAAGCAGGTGCTGGTAGAGAAGTGGAGAGAGTAACCTGCAGCTGTTGGAGAGAGGGAAGGAGGAGAGTCGCGCATGCGTAGTGTGAGTGCGGACAACGCTGCGTGAGGATTACCACGCCGCCTTACATACCCCCGAGCAAGAAATACTTCGCATCTAAAAACTCTCTCTGGGACAAGAAGGAAAGTCGACATGGAGGATTGTGAATATCAGGAAAATTTTGACGTTGCGAAAATTTAAAAGGCCCCCAAACCACCAACAGACGCGCATATGCTCCTCTCCGTGCCTTCCCGCTATCCGCAACGGTCGTCGTGACGTCACCTATCCGATTATGTGACGTCGGGAGCAACAGACGCTGTCATTGGGCGAACAAGAACCTGCTTTCTGCTAGCACATGCGCGTGCTTCTTGCGTTTTCACCTTGGACGCTGAGGAACGCATTCGGAGAGGTGGACAGACGAGCCGACGAACGCAGTGCAGCCAAGGAAAGAGTGAAACGAGCAGACGCGTGTAACTCCGCTTGCGTTCGCTGTAGACTCGTGCACAACTGCAACGCCACAAACATATAGTTAACTAGAATAGATATAATCTAGTTCACTATAGCCACAACTAAATTTCGACCTCTGGGTGATTTAGGGGCCCTTCAATGCCAAACTCGCATTTCGGTGGCTGCGTGATGCGGCTGCTGTGAGACCTTTCCAGACGCTGACGAACGGAGAAAATTACACCATCTCCAGATAAAGGGAGAGGGTTTGCGCATGCGCAGTAAAGGTGGTCACTCCGCACACCGGATTGAACTCCGGCATAAGCTGCTTCGCATCTAAAAAGTCAGTTTCACCGCTAGGGCGAAGCAATGAATGCGACAGCAACCAATGGTAGTGTTACACGAAGTGAGGCTGGCAGCTGTTTTGTATCCTATCTGGCGTAACTACAAAACGCTGGTGTAAGAGAATACGGCCGCAGACGTGATCGTGAACGCCCAGTGTATGCATTGCGCTCGTCAGCTCAAAATTGTAAAACCTGGTGAGGGGCCCTTTAAAGCCAAGTGATCGGCGAGGGCGCATTCGGCTTAACTTGCAGAAATGAAGCGCAAAGAACGCCGCCACAACACCGCTCGCGTCTCGAGGGTTCGGGCTGGTTCGGTCTTCGCGCACGTCATGCGCTCGTGACATCGTGTGCGCATGATGTGTTCATGCGTATGCGTCATGTGATCCTCCTGCTCGCGTGCCGAAGAGGGCAGGGAAGAGATTTGGCTGGCGAAGGCTACACGGGGCGAGCGGCAAGGGTATGCAGTTCGCCTCCTCGCATTATGGTTTCGCGCCGCCTCAAAACATTGGTTTTCTGAGCTTCTAATGGACCGAATAGAAACATTGCATTGCATCTCGCAACAACTTCCACTGTCTAACTAAAATTCGTTAGGTCACCTGGTGAGGGGCCCTTTAAAAGCTTTCGATGAAGCAATTTCAAAGAAGATTCCGCGTGGATTTTTCATTCATTCTGTGAGGCAACGTTTAGGACTCTCAAGACTCTTCTTTATTGTCCCGAGTATGAGCCCCACAACACAAACACAGTTGGTGATGATGAGTATGTACATATGAGAACATGAAGGGCATAAACAATGCTCACACTAATCTCCCCGCGCGCGCGAGCGGCCGGCCCGGCCGCGATTTAGGAGGGAAAGGTACGCCGAACGAATGGCTTGAGACGCGATACGTGCACTATCTCAGAAGCACGGTAACGACGGTCCGAAGAGACCTCGACGGGGGTGACAAGATAGTTCACTGGGGCTGTTTGTTCACGAACAACGTAAGGTCCAAGGAAGTGTGATTGAAACTTCTCACACAATCCAGGAGTATGAACAGGCGTCCAAAGTAGTACTTCATCGCCAGGATGGAAGGTGACGTCGCGATGAAAGCTGTCATAACGCTGCTTACGGTCTTGTTGACTGGCCTCTGTGTTGAGGCGAGCACGCTGCCGACATTCCTCAAGCCTAGAGACGAAGTGTTCTGGTGTTGTTGTTGAGATTTTTGTTGTTGCACTGAAGAAAGAGGCGTCGATGGCGAATGTCGGCGCACGACCGTAGAGCAGGTAGAAAGGTGAATATCCGGTAGTTCGTTGGACAGCGGTGTTGTGTGCAAACGTCACGAACGGTAAGATTGTGTCCCAGTTATCGTGGTGTGGTCCGATGTACATTGATATCATGTCGGTTAGCGTACGATGGAATCGCTCCGTTAGGCCATTTGTTTGAGGGTGGTAGGCTGATGTCCTCTTATGAACTGTGCCACACGTCTTCAGCACTTCTTCAAGAATTGTCGACAAAAAGGTCTTGCCGCGGTCACTCAACAGCACGCGAGGTGCACCATGGCGCAAAACTATGGCTTCCAAAAAGAAGGCGGCCACGTCGGACGCAGAACTAGTGCGTAGAGGGGCGGTCTCCGCATACCGTGTGAGGTGATCGACCGCTGTCACAATCCACCGATGACCTGCTGGCGTTATGGGAAGTGGCCCGACCAGGTCTATTCCGACTACGGCAAAGGGTGTTTCGGGACATAGGATGGGTTGTAACAGGCCAACAGGAGGTGAAGTTGGTCGTTTCCGGCGTTGACAAAGTGCGCAAGAAGCGACATACTTGGCCACAAAGGTAGAAAGGCCAGGCCAGAAGAAGCGGCTCCTAACACGGTTGTACGTCTTGTGAAACCCCAAGTGGCCAGCGGACGGGTCGTCGTGCAGTGCTTCGAGAACTTGTGTTCGCAGCGAACGGGGAAGTACTGGCACCCACCTATGCCCATTGCTATTGTAAGTATAGCGATGCAGCACATTGTTTTCCAGCTTGAATTGCCTTAGCTGTCGACGTAGTCTGGCATTAGGAGGTGAAGACGTTCCACTGAGGTATCCGATGATGCGGTTACAATAGGGGTCATCACGTTGATACGAGGCGAACTGAGTGCAGCGGATGGAAGACAGCGACTCAGGAACTGCCAAGGGCGATAACGTCAGTGAAGATGAAGGCTCATGATCACCTGATGAGCAACGAGGGTGCGTGGTCGGAGAAGAAAGTGGCAGAGGGCAGCGAGAGAGAGCGTCGGCATCTTGATGCTGTTTGCCAGACTTGTACACAACGTCAAAAGTGTATTCTTGCAAACGAAGTATCCAACGACCTAGGCGTCCAGACAAATTTTTCAGTGAGGACAACCAGCATAGAGCGTGATGGTCGGTAATCACAGTGAAGTGGCGTCCATAAAGATACGGTCGAAATTTTTGTATGGCCCAAACTACAGCAAGACATTCCTGCTCTGTTATCGAGTAGTTCTGCTCCGCAGGTGTTAGGGCGCGACTGGCATATGCAACAACTCTCTCTCGTGAAGTGTCGTCGCGTTGTAGGAGGACAGCACCGATCCCATGGCCGCTTGCATCTGTGTGCAGAAAAGTGGGGGCACTCTCGTCGAAGTGACGGAGGACGGGATCTGATGTCAACGCACGTTTAAGAGCTTGGAAAGCACACTCGCAGTCATCAGTCCAAGCGAAGGCCGTTCCCGACGTGAGAAGCTTGTGTAATGGTGACGCAATGGCAGCAAAGTGACTGATGAAGCGGCGGAAGTAAGAAGCCAGGCCAAGAAAACTTCGCAACTGTTTTTGATTTTCGGGGCGAGGGAAACGAATCACGGCAGCAATCTTGTCCGGGTCTGGTCGAACGCCATCTTTACTGACAAGGTGGCCCAGCACTTTGATACTTTTGCTGGCGAAGTGGCACTTCTTTGTATTGAGCTGAAGTCCAGCATTCGAAATGCATGTTAAAACTTCGTCCAAACGCTCAAGGTGCTGCGAAAAAGTGGAAGAAAAAATAACGATATCGTCTAGATAACATAAACAGGTTTTCCACTTGAGGCCACGTAAAACAGTGTCTATCATGCGCTCGAATGTTGCAGGAGCGTTGCATAATCCGAAGGGCATTACGTTGAACTCATAAAGGCCGTCCGGAGTTGCAAAAGCTGTTTTGTCCTTGTCCGCTTCGTGCATAGGTATTTGCCAATACCCGGACCGGAGGTCGAGACTAGAGAAATACTCTGCGCCTTGAAGGGAGTCGAGGGCATCGTCGATTGTTGGTAACGGATATACGTCTTTTCTGGTGATATTGTTAAGGGCTCTGTAATCGACACAAAATCGTACAGAGCCGTCCTTTTTCCGGACCAACACCACAGGAGATGACCAAGAGCTGGATGAAGGTCGGATGATGTCGCGTTTCAGCATGTCGTTGACGTTGTCCTCGATGATTTTGCGTTCCGCCGAAGACACGCGATATGGGCGGCGGCGCACAATGGAGCTGCCATCGGTCTCGATGCGATGCACTGCGACGGAAGTGCGGCCCAGAACCTTGGAGTGTACGTCAAACGAAACGCTATGCTTTTGAAGAAGGTCTAAAAGGTCTCTCTTTTGCTCAGCAGTGAGATGGGGATTTATGGTCGCATTTAAAGCAGCTGTCGCAGCCTTATGATCAGTTGAAGCAGACAAAGGTGGCGATTCTGCGCGAAGGGAAACCAGAGAGAGAGGCTCGGTGTCGGCGAAACAACTCACTGCAGTGCCCTGGGGCAGCATCACTGGCGAAGAAGTTGGATTAAGTGCGGCGACCAAAGCTCTACCATCGTTAAAGCGCACAAGGCCAGGCGCGATGGTAAGCCCCGTGGGTATGCAGCGACGAGATGGAGCAATGAACACGTCACCATTAACGACGGTGTCAGAAGCCAGTGTAATAATATTCTCATCTCCCGGCGAAATACAACAGTCAGAGGCTGTGACTAAACGGAAGCTGTGAGGAGCGACATCGGATGGAAACTCAGTGTCTGTCATATGGATGACTCGCTGACGACAAGATATGAAAGCTGACGCTGAAGAAAGCAAGTCCCATCCCAAGATGAGTGCGTGAGTACACGAGGGCAGCACAAGAAACTGAATATGATGAAGGATGCCATCAATGGAAACGCGCACTGTACAAACACTGGAGGGCCGAATAACTCCGTCAGCACAGCGAAGGGGAGGGCCATCGTATGGCGTCTTCACTTTCTTCAAGCGGGAACAGAAGTCTGCACTAATTACGGAAAGCGATGCACCTGTGTCCACCAATGCCTCAGTCCGTATACCTTCAACATAAACCAACAATATATTTGACGGGCGATCCGGAGGAGTTTGATACAGTCCGAAATATGCAGCTTTCCCTCCCGAAGCTGCACTATTTAGTTTTCCAGTCGGTGATCAGGAGTCAAGGTAGCTGGGCGAAGTGGGGAAGAGGAGCGCCGCAGCGGTGAAGGCGAGCGACGACGCGGAAATCGGGAACTGCCAACTGCGCCGAAGTTCTGCGGAGACTGCGATCGACGTGGGCTGTTCTGGTATGGGCGACGATATTGCGATCCATTGGCGTAAAATTCGTCCCGTTCAAAGTCGTCGTAGCCTCGTCTTTCGTCTTGCTGACGGCGTCGGCAAAATCTCGAAATATGGCCACGGATGCCGCAATAGAAACAAATCGGCCGAGGGGTGCGCCAGGTGTTGTAAGGCTGGACCGGCGCTCGGGGTGTGAGAGAGTTGAGCGAGCCGTGCACTCCAGGCGCCTGTAGTGGTGTCTGCTGGGGCTGTGGTGTTATGGCAGCAATCTGGGCATAAGTTGGGGTTGGCAAGGGATGCGGGGTTGGCAAGGGATGCGGGGTTGGCATGGGATGCGGGCTCGGAACTTGCGTGCCGGTCATGGAAGCCAATTCCTCCCTCACGACGTCGCGCAGATTGGCACCAGGTAGCGTCGTACGAACCTCAAGATGACACGGCGGAGCTTGTGCGTGAAGTTCCTCTCGGATAATCGAGCGGATCAATGCACGCAGCTCGATGTCGTTGGTTGGCCTCTGGTCAGACATGTCAGGTTGCAGGCGTGTGGTCTGAAGTTCGTCGAGGCGCTGACATGTAGCGACGATATCGGCTACGGTCGTGGGGTTCTGCACTACAAGCGCATTGAAAGCGACGGTCCCAATACCTTTCAGCAGGTGGCGCACACGCTCATTCTCCGCCATGGAGGTGTCGACGCGGCGGCAGAGGGCGAGCACGTCTTCGATGTAAGATGTGTATGACTCGCCCGTGTGTTGAACACGCCCAGCAAGCCTCTTCTTCGCGATATCTGAACGCACAGATGGGTTGGCAAAAATCTGGCGTAGTTGAATAGTAAAAGAGGTCCAATTCGGGAAATCTGTAGCATGGTTGAAGAACCATGTATTTGCGACGCCGGTTAGGTAAAACGCAACATGGGTGAGTTTCGCGGGCTCATCCCAGTGGTTGATGGCACTCACGCGGTCATACTCCTCCGGCCAGTCTTCAACGTCCTCGCCGCGAAGCCCAGCGAACATCGGTGGGTCCTTCTGAGGGCTGGTGACCATCCAAGAAGGGGTGGCCGCAGGGGCAAGCATTGGGGTTGCTGCCGAGCTGGGCTGCTCGTCTTGCGACATCACCGAACGCAGGGGGTGTAAGCGGCGTCCCGAACGGAGCTCCAGGGATGTATTCGCGGTCAAGCGGGAGAGGATCTGTTAACGAGAGAGGATTCAGGGACCGGACAGCACTCTCCACCACTTGTGAGTTTGTTTGTTTGTTTGTTTGCCCTGAGGAGTTGGTTGGTTGGTTGGTTGGTTGCTCGGGGGAATAGCCCAACCCACTACGGGGGATCGGCCACGAAGCGTGCGGCAGTAGACTTTGTGAAAAAATAAGTTAAAATGAGGCAACGTTTAGGACTCTCAAGACTCTTCTTTATTGTCCCGAGTATGAGCCCCACAACACAAACACAGTTGGTGATGATGAGTATGTACATATGAGAACATGAAGGGCATAAACAATGCTCACACTAATTCATTCATTCATTCATTCATTCATTCATTCATTCATTCATTCATTCATCGCTATGGCGATCAGGGCTTCGTTTGGTGGAACCTGACCCTTGCTTGGTGTAGAATTCATGGCAGGCTTTTGAACGGCAAGATTTAAGCAGTTTCTATATCACGTCGTCGTTTGCATAAAAAATAAGATGAAAAGTTAAGTACTCTTTTGCAGTATTGTTTACTGCCTAGGTTTCAAGTAAAACTATCCGTATAGGCAGCATAATTCTGCACTGTAGCCAGGGCGAGCACGGAGGCGTTTCAGGATGACTTAAGCTAGATGTGTCCATGTGAATTCGGCTCCATCGACACTATGTCATGTAGAAATGGTACCGGCGTTTGGCTTCTCACAAAACTTTGTTGAGCTTCTCAGAAACGCATACGGAAATATACACAGCATGTTGTTTCTTGATGGTTATGAAAGAAATGGTACCGGCGTTTGGCTTCTCACAAAACTTTGTTGAGCTTCTCAGAAACGCATACAGAAATATACACAGCATGTTGTTTCTTGATGGTTATGAAAGTGCCCCATTTCCTGTTACCCGCGGTGTTCGCCAAGGGTGTCCTCTATCTCCAGTACTTTTAGATCATCTTATGGCGGAGCTCAAACCGGTGGTGGTGGTGTGCGGCGTGACCACCCTTACTGCGCATGCGCGAACCCTCTCCACATACCCCCTCCCCACTCCCCCTCTGAAACGCGGGCTCAACATGCCGAAACGCTGCTTCGCATCGCCTCATGGTCCCCTTTAGCGGGAGATGGTGTGCCCCTCTCCTGCGCAACGCCGCGATTAGAGGTGTGCACGGGCTCCGGGTAGCCCGAAAGCCCGACCCGGCCCACGGGCCGGGCTCGGGCGGGCCGACGCATTTTCACCTCGGGCCCGGGCCGGGTTCGGGCTGCTTGCAGTTTTATCGGGCCGGGCTCGGCCCCGGCGCAAAGCCTGACTCAAGCCCGAAATATAGGGAATGAGCGGGAATTGCTTTCCAGCACGCATGCAGCGCCTTTTCCGCGACCGCCCCTTACCGCTTTTCCTTTCCATTCGCTACTTTAAACAAAAGGGGAGCAGGTAAAGCCCTGCCTCTGTTGCACTCCGACGAACAGAGAAGTAACACCACCCGAGCTAGTCATGGCGCCACGCGACTGTTCGCGTTAGATATGAGTGAAAATGCACGCGACAGCGACCCGACGTAGATCGCCTTCGTGGAAGCTGACGCTTGCATGGGATACCCCATACACGTGACGGCTTTGGCGAGCGAACTCCATTGTTGCTGACATGAGGCCGTCTACTTGTAATTTGTAAATCTGTGTAATAGAGACTGTTCGTCGTGTGTCGTTTGATCATATTCGATATGCTCAATAAAATGCCAAATTGACGGAAAACGATGTTTTGTTTTCGCAGCGAACCTTCAAAAAGCCGGGCCGGGCCGAGCGGGCTCGCAGCCCTTTGCCGTCGGGCTCGGGCGGGCCTTCGACAAAGTCAGCGGGCCCGGGCCGGGCTCGGGCTCGGAAATACGGCCCGTGCACAGCTCTAGCCGCGATGAGCGCCAGCGCATGCGCGTCCCCGCTCCCTGTCTCTCCTCTCCTACACCCCCACCCCTCGCACGCCTGAAGACCGCGTTCCCCACTCGCCCCGTGAGAATTAACGGCAAGGCTAGAGGGAAGACACGACGCGCGTAGCGTTCCTCTTCGCGTTCCACGACGCGAGGTCGGTAGCATGCCCAACGAACGCCAACGGAACGCGATCGTGCAAGTGCTCCGACTTCGCATCGCCTCATGATCCCGTTTAGCGGGAGATTTGTGCTTAGTCTCGAACCATTCCTGCGCTCACTACTTAACGATCCATACATTCGAGGCCTGCCACTACTTGGAAGTGATACCGTGAAGGTGACAGCTTTCGCCGGTGACATCACACTGTATCTGAAGAACGAGGGCAGCCTATCCCGTAGACTACGGCTTTTTGCTGAGTATGGGAATATTTCTGGTGCTGGGTTAAATTTTAGATGCGAAGTATCTTAAGGCGGAGCTAAATCCGGTGGTGGTGGTGGTGGTGGTTTGCGGCGTGACCACCCTTACTGCGCATGCGCACACCCTCTCCACACACCTCCTCTCCAATCACCCTCTCCCCTTCCCCTCTCCTCTTCCCTCTCCCCTTCCCCTCTCCATTTTCCCTCCATTGTCCCTCTCCCCTCCCCCTTCCCACTCTTCCTCTGAAACGCGGGCTAGACATGCCGAAATTCTCTCCTGCGCAACGCCGCGATAAGCTCGAGCGCATGCGCGTCCCCTCCCCTTCTCTCTCCTCTCCTACGCTGCGTCCCTCTCGACCGCCTGTCGACCGCGTTCCCCGCTCGCCCTGTGAGAATTAACGGCCAGGCTAGATGGAAGATACGACGCGCGTAGCGTCCCTCTTCGCGTTCCACGACGCGAGGTCGGTAGCATGCCCAACGAACGCCAATGGAACGCGATCGTGCAAGTGCTCCGGCTTCGCATCGCCTCATGGTCCCCTTTAGCGCTTTTTCCGCTTTCCGCTTTCCGCCTTTTTCCGCTTTCAAAAAAAGCGGCTCTATTCGTATTTTGGGGCTTGATTATAGTTACTACGGCATATCATCTTCCTTGTGGGTTTCAGTCTCTTTGGTTTCAGTACTCGAAGATGTAAAACGACGCGTCCGGAAACAGCAAGAGTACGAGGTTAGACATCGGAGGGGAAACAGCGCAAGAGAAGACGAGGACAAGACTGTGTGCGTCGCCTTTCTTGTCCTCGTCTTCTCTTGCGCTGTTTCCCCTACGATTTACCGCTGTTGGAAAGAAGGTATACTTAGCACAGACTGTATTTTGCGGCCGTGCATGGTACATTTCTCACGTTGTACAGCCCCCCTTGCGAATAACTAGGTCGCTGCAATCCCTTCTTGGCTTGTTTTTCTGGTCAGGTGGAACTGAGCTAGTTTGCCGTGCTGCGCTTGGGCAACCATCGCAACAGCGGTGAATTCGCGTTCCCGTCTGTGTCTGTTCGCCGTGGGCTGCTTGCTCTGCGATTCTTGCTTCGTTTGTTACACGGTGACCAGTGTCCAGCGCGTGGTCTTGCCTGCTATTTCTTAGGCACAAGGTTACGCTATTTGTTACCTGGAGCACGGCTTAACTCTGCGCCGCAAGTACTTAACGTTTACTTAGCATTTTATCGCCATGCACAGCAGGTTTGCCCTGATGTAGACATTCTAGAAAACCGTGTTGTAGATACAACAGCGGCCGCTGCTGCTCCCTCTGGTTCCTCCAGCCCGTCTAGCGCGTTCGAGTCGTGTCTCGTGGAGCGCGATAACGGCATCCTTTCTACCTGGTCATCTCTGTGACTTCATGTGGCCTCTAGGATTGGAGAGTACTCCCAACACGAGACAGACTGGAGAGGTGAGGCATGGTTCCATCTTCCACTTGTCCTAACTGTCCGCTACAAGAGTCCAACCAGAATGTGCTGCAGCAGTGTGTAATTGCAAGGGCATTTCGGCGAGCCGTTAACACTGGTTTCCGTGGCCTAGGAGTTAATCGTTTCGTCACGTCTGGCCGCTGCTCGCGTAGTCGCTTTGCACGCCTTCTAATTGCTGCGGGGGCTTTTTGTTTGTGGCGTAACAGGTGTGAGGCTGTTGCAGCGGGTCACCGTCGCCGAACTCTATTTCCAATTCTGGAACGGTTGTACTCCGAACTTATGTCCTTTTTGTCGGATGAATTGTTCTTCCTTGGGAAGAGGAATTCCTACGGCAGATGTCATGCCGTTTCCTGTAGGTGGTTGATGGGCGTGTGCGGCTGGTTTTCTATCTAGCCTGGTTCTTGTAGCCGGGTCATCAGACAGAGCTTGATGAATGTATATAATATGTATGTATTTGTTATTGCTGTCTGTGCATGTTCCCGTATCCGTGTGGGTTCTTGTATATATACATTTCATGCTAACATTATTCAATTGTGTACATTGCCTGCGCCATAACATCCGTTGTACATATGTTCTTGTATGTTCACGAAGTCATGTATATTACGTGAAAATAAGATTGTTGTAAGTGTATGTTAGCCCACAGTAGCATGTGTTGAAGACGTCCTGTGGACTTGGACTTCTGTGTAAAAATGTTTCGTGTATATAGTTCTTAGACATTTGTATATGTTACTGTCCTTGATTACGACACTGTACCCAACTGTTAGTAGCGTCCTGTGATCAAGTAAACTTTTTTTCTAAACGCACATAGCTCTCCAACATCTACGTTGAGTGCAGTGCGCTTTAAATCGTTTGCATATTATAAAAGAAAAACCTAAAGTATGCGAGCGTGACAACCGCGCCGGATGCTCCCCTGGTGGGCCGCTGAAAACCTCGAAGGTCGTCGGCTCGCCCGCGGAAGCGATTGCGTGCTGCCGCGCGCGCGTTTTCGGCGAAGCGCGTGCTGCCGGTGGTTGCGTTTCCAAGTTGCAAAGAAAGCCACGTCATTCCACAAGTCGGTACGCACCATTCTTATGCCGCGCGTTGCCGCGTCAGCCTTGAGAAGATTACGAGCAGTGAATTCAACTGTGAAACTGCATATTGAAGGGAAATGCACAGGCAAAACGAGCGCAATGTTGTACGCAGATTCAAATCGTCATTTATTTTGCGTGCCTTATTTTGTTCATAGTCGTACGGCAGACCGAGTGGTCGTTACGCATACAGCGATAAAGTTTAGTCGAGTCCTCCCATATTGTCGCGCCCATTCACTACCTTCAGGAAAGAGTACACTGGAACACCAGCTGATGTGAAAACCCGTTGTAGTACTGCGCATCGTAAAATAGGGTTTCATTAGATCGAGTTTTAACTGTATACGAACAAGAAATAAATCTAGGAAGTATGGCGCATAATGATTGAATTAGCAAGACATTAAGATGTAATAATTTCTTGTTCGCAGACCTTATCATGGACGGCTCGGCCGAAGTTACCACGACTATTGCCTAGCAACGGTGCTCCAAGAGAAGAGACGAGACTGAGCGAGGGAGAGAGAGAGAGAGAGAGAGAGAGAGAGAGAGCGAGTTAGAGAGAGAGAGAGAGAGAAAGAAACGAGGAGAAGAAATGTCAACCAGGTGAGCAACCGGTTTGCTACCATACACAGTACATGAACAGCAGTACATCTCAGCGCACGATCATTAAGCAGAATCTTGAGAATTCGTATTTGTTCAGTACAAAACCATCCGCTCATTCCTGAGTTAGAGAACTAGGAACCCAAGGGCGGGGGCTAGATACAGTTGTATACGGAGCCGGCATCATACTGTGCGCATATGTTCGGTCGCTTTGAGTCGCTTTTTGGCCGCCTGTCTACCACATCACTCCTTCTCACGTAACTGACGCCTGCGTCCTGTAGCCCGTTCCAGCATAATAATAATAATATCTGGGGTTTAACGTCCCAAAACCACGATATGATTATGAGAGACGCCGTAGTGAAGGGCTCCGGAAATTTCGACCGCCTGGGGTTCTTTAACGTGCACCTAAATCTAAGTACACGGGCCTCAGACATTTTCGCCTCCATCGAAAATGCAGCCGCCGCCCCGTTCCAGCATAGTTCACGCTTCGCTTTGAGTTGTTACCGGCGGTACAGAACAACTCGCATATATCTTTAAGCGCGTAGCGCTCTACAGGGTAAATATATGCAGATTAAGGCTCTGTGTCTCACTTGCTCGCATCGGCAACAGCGGATACTGAGCAACTACATCCGTGAGGCGTGTGTAGGGAAAAAGAAAACGCTTCGCCGCTACCTATTGCGGCTGATTAGAAAACGAAAGCGAGCCGATAGTGGTTGTGATTGAACTGGGAGGCCGCAGTCGTCTCCGCTCAATTAGCCGGAAGCGCGACAATTGGGGTGGGGGAGGGGGGGGGGACACCGCAAGGCTCGCAAGTATTGCCAGCCGCGAACGCCGGGTTGATTAGCAAAGGGAGTAGACAGGCGCTCCGCTGGAAACGATTCTTTACGCGTGTATATACAAGCTCGCGAGGCACTCATTTGCGCACCCAAACTGGAGTTCTCGATGCAGAAGTTGACAAGTGAAAGAGTCCTATACTCTTTCGTGGCGTGCTAACCGCCTAGCCTTGCTTACAATTTTGAGCAATCTCTCGACGTGTGTTGTCGTAAAGGGAAGACTACCGAGCCCACCCTCCGTCCCGGGTAAAATTGCGAGTCACGATTAAGCTCATCGGAGACTGGAAGATAGACTCCGAGGGCGGGATCTTTTTTTCTGTCTATTTGTAACCTGAGTACCACCGGTGAGGCGTTTCTGTAGTGACAAAACATGTTTTCAATGAGCCAGATTTCTTCCTTGTAGCAATTAGCGAGAGAAGGCTCCTTTCACGCCTTCACTTTTGCCTGCTTTCAGAAGGAAAAAAGAAACAATGCAGGGACCGTATTTATTTTTCTGACGCATAGACACCGCAGTGCAATAGACCAACAATGGAAATGATTAGCCAAGGAATTCTAGGGGGGTTAGATTGTACATGAGGAACACTTGTTGCAGGGCTGTTTGGTCTAGCGCAGATATCCGAAGCGGCGTTATGTTTGTGACAAATCAGAGACGCCGCATTGAAGCACGTGTAGTCCTCTTCACCGAAAGTACTAGTGTACTAATACTAGTAAATACTAGTAACGCCGTTGATGTAGGCAGGAATAACTGTAGATGATTCAGCCATATTTCATGCCCTTCAGCGCGTGCCACATTTGGGAATGAAGGGGATGCTAACTCGCAAGAAACTTTTTAAATAGCACCCGCGACTGCCACACAGAAGGAATACAACGCTTTGAGCAACAATTTGATAAAAAAAAATATATAACCGAAAGTTTCCGCGGCCAAAGCCACATGCGCATTCTCTCATGCTCTTGCATGCACGTAATATGTAACGTTGCGTAACTATATTTTAAAAAATACAACCGGTACCTGACAGGTAATAGATGTTGCACCCCTTTGTCATTTAAAAAGGGCTGCTGCTACTGCTTAAGCCCACGTCGGACATTTAAATTTTTTTTTTGTTTGAGTGAGAGACAGTGTTTTAGATTTCCCCACTTGTGGGAGAGCTGGACCACTCAGAGCTTAACAGGACGCCAAAGTGAAAAACTAAGTTTTGACAGATAAGTTAGTCTTTCAGAACGCTGTTGCCATTAATATTGGTATCGCAGGACAATTATTAAAAGAGAAAAATGAAGGTAAAAGTTTCATGTTTGAATTTCGCGCCGAAACTTCAGCACGCGCAAGTCACGAATGTTCAGTCTGTTTGCGTATTTTTGTCAGTTTGGTTCTATGAAATTTTCTGAAGCTTGCAATCTTAAGACTCTGGGTCCCCCAGAACACAAAGTAAACATATTTTACCGATAAAAGATAACGTAGGCCCTAGCAGACGCCGTCAAAATCTATGACATCACGGTAACATGGTGCGGAAACTTCAAGCTGGCGTCGCCAACCGCGTTTTTCTTTTCCACTTATTTCCGCTTACCAAGCGTCTTTTCACTGTAAGAGTGGTGCTTTCAGAATTGTGAAATTGTTATTTACTAATACGCGATAACAATTGTCTTTCTCTTTAGTGCCCATTTTAATCTCAAGGGGTGCCTGCCCCCCCCCCCCCCCCTCCATCTCTTGCGCCATGACTGGCAATGCATGCTTGCCTATTTGCCCCCTTTACACACGCACTCATACGTGCAGTGCCCGTCAAATGTTCCCAGGCCATTATCCTATGTACTCCTATGCAAGCGTGGCCTAGGAGCTTTCGACGGACCCTGTACATACAAGCAAACGTGTGTGTTTGTCATTACCTCCCGCCCCACCCCGCCCTTTGAGCAAAGCCGAGGTATTAAGCCCTGGCACCACTTCACCAAAACACATGCACTCATTATCTGTCTACTCGTTGTGTAGCACACCCAACAAATTCAGGGAATTCCCCCATCTCAAAGCAACGTACAGCTTATGCGTTACCAGCGGTGATGTGTTGGACAACGAGCCGTTCGTACGATAACGTTCTTCCTTTGTGTTTCTTCTCAGTGGAAATCCCGGATTGTCTCGTAGAGCATGCCTTTATTACCGTCTATGACTCATGGGGTGGCGCACTACTTTTTCTCTTTTTTCATTCGAGGCAGCGCAAAGACACAGCGGGTCTTTTCCGCGAAAACGATATTGCAATACCGCGCCCCAGGGACAGCCACCGCCACTCGTCCTAACAGTGTTTTGGAGTATGACTGCGCAACGTTGTCAGCAGCATCCGCGGTTTGCCCTCGGAGAAAACGTCGAGGGCACGGTTCCTCCCCCCTTTTTTTCCCCCAGAGCGAAGAAGGGCGAAAAACGGGAGAGCGAGGAGGGTCGACGTTCATTGTTTGGGTCGCAAAGGCCGTCGCTCCGGTAACCCGGCCAAGCGGATCCCGAAACCAGGAAGGAGAGAGGGCCACTAGGAAAGGGAGTGATCGCGTTTCAGGCCGACCCACGCATTTCGCGTTGTCGCGCCTAGATGGCGCCACCATAGACAGCGACTCCGCGCTAGTTTCCCATCGCCACGAGAGACGGTTCTGCGTAGGTTCCGCGTTTGCTGCTGAGGAAACGAATAAGTTCTGTTTGTGGTTCCTCGAGTACAAACATGACAATTTCTAGGACCGAAATGACCGAGGTTCGGTTAACAACGAAATGGACGGATATCTTAACGTTGTTCTGTTGCAGTAAAGAGTCGCGTATCGCGTTTGTAACGGTCGCAGGCGAATCAAAAGCCTCCGACACACAGCACTCGAGCGCGGGTCCGAAGACAGAACGCGAGGGAAAGTTTAAAGGATGAAAGAGCGCACTTTCAGCGGCAGGGTACGGTATTTCTGGAGCTCCGAGCGCGCCGTGGCTGGGCCGCAGGCCTAGCGCCCCCGTCGTCGCGTTTGCTCCTGGAAGGTCGGCTTCTTCCGGAAGCGCCGCTCCGTGCGGCGCGTCTTGAGAAGGCGGCTCGGCCGTCGCTCGCGTCCTTCTGCGGCGGTGCACGCTTTACAGGGGCGGCTCTCGCTCCCTGTATTGACGTGCGTCCCTGACCTTGCCTCGGTTCGAAGTGAAAGGGGGGAATGTGAGGCGAGGTTTGTCCGCGGCAGATCGGCGGGCGCGGGGCGCTCATAATTAGGAGATCGATGGCCGTTCGAAGAGTAGGAGGGATCGGTGACCGCGTGGTTTCGGAAGACCGCGTGTCGCGCGTAAACACAGCGGCGGCCGTGCCGGGGTATCCCCGCCGCAGCGCGCGATGTTTGGACGGACACGTACCGTGGCGGCGGCGGTCGGGGGGCTCGCGCCTGCCTGCGTTCATGGGTGGCGATGCCAGCAGTGGCAGCACCGCACGGGTTGCAACCCCGCGGCGCATGCGCAGACGGGGCGCGCTGCGCCGCGGCGCTGCGTTCGGCGTCGCGGTGGAACACAGAGGCAAGATGGCGCCGGAGCTCAGGCCACCCGTCTGTCGTGGACACGAGTGAGACGTCCCGGAATCGCTGTACCCCGGGCTTCCAGCGGCGACCGGCAGCACCGTGGGAGGGACGCGAAGCGAGTGAGCTACCAGCGGCATCGATGGCGGTCTGATTGGCAGCGGGCCCGGGCCCACCGCGAGAGGCGAAGAGTATGGACGAAAACAGCGGCGGTTGCCTGTCGCCGGAGGAGGCGGCAGCCGCGGCTGCTGGGCCCGATGAGGAGGAGGGCGCGGAGGAGGCGGTTCACGGCGGAGAAGAGGCGGCCTCCTCTCCCTCGCCGGTGGCCGTGGTGGTGGCGGCGTCCCCCGTCAGCCCCCAAGAAGCCGTGGTGGAGGAGGATGACGACATAGAAGAGGGCGAGGAGGACGCGGAGCGGCATGCAGTTCGCTCGCCGCTCGACGCCGGCTCCGAGCAGTCGCCCGAGCTGCTGCAGGCGGCCGACCTCTCGGTGCGCGACGACTCGCCGTGCGGCGAAGTCGGCGCCGACGAAGACGACCTCGACGACCCCGTGAGTCCCGCCTCGTCGACGGGCATGATCGACGCGTCCGAGTTCCGCGGGCTCGACCCGGGTTCCTACCCGGGTCGCATGTCGCCCGGCGGTTTCTCGAGCAGCAGTTACGCGACGCTGACGCCGCTGCAGCCGCTGCCTCCGATCTCGACCATGTCGGACAAGTTCTCCCACTACGGCCACCACCACCAACACCACCCGGGGGCCAACGGTGGCTTCGCGCCACTCGCCATGGGCATGGGAGGCTATTCGCAATACGACAAACTCGGTGCCACCATGTCCGGCGCGATGAACATGAGCCCGCCGCACGGCACAGCGCCCATGCTGGGCGCCGGCTCCGCTCTGCCGTCGCCGCCTCCTTACTCGCAGAACGGCCTGAGCGTCGACAAGGGACTGAACGGATACGAAGCGGCAGCAGCGGCATCCTACGGTGGATCCTCGGCGCCACAGAGAGAGCTGACGCGGCTCGGATCGCCCCAGTCGCCGACGAGCCTGCACTCGCCCATGCTACCGGCCCTCAACGGCCTGTCGCCGCACACGCCTCCCCAGGCGCACCTGGCTGCACCTGCGACGCCGCCGCAGCCGCCTCAGCCGCAGCCGCCCGCGCCGCAACCGGAACCGAAACCGGCGCGGGTGCTGTTGCCCGTGGTGAGCAGCAACGCTCTGGGACAGGTGGTCGTGTGCGGAGCCAGGGCTTCCGTGGTGTCGTCGAGCCTGGTGCTCAGTCCGACCAAGGCGATCCACCCGGCCGCGGTGGTCACTCAGCAGGTAGCCCACCCGCAACAGCAGCAGCAGCAGCAACAGCAGCAGCAACAGGCGCAGCAGCAGCAACACGCGGCCCAAGTGAGCGGCGGTGCGTCCAGCCCCGCCGACGAGGCGGAGGAGATCAACACCAAGGAACTGGCGCAGCGCATCAGCGCCGAACTGAAGCGCTACAGCATTCCGCAGGCCATCTTCGCGCAGCGTGTGTTGTGCCGCTCGCAGGGGACTCTGTCGGACTTGCTGCGCAACCCGAAGCCCTGGAGCAAGCTGAAGTCGGGCAGGGAGACCTTCCGCCGCATGTACAAGTGGCTCGAGGAACCCGAGTTCCAGAGGATGTCGGCGCTCAGGCTCGCAGGTGAGTAACCGGTGGTGAATTGGCTTCTTTCGGCAGCGTGTACCTGGTGTGACGCGAAGGACGGATGCGTGGTGGCTGTGCTTGTTGACCCGTTGTTCTCTTCGCACGTCGTTACTCCTCGGTCATCGGCGATGAATGATCGCAGCTTGCGTACCGAGCTGCAGGTATCAGGTCAGAGACGACGGTGGTTGGTGTTGCTCGGCTTCTTTGATAATGGTGTCCCGCCCGTCTCGTCAACAACTGGCGCGCTACGGAGAAGTCTTCGTGCCACGCGGAGCCGTGGGAGCACGTGGACTGGAGCTTCTGGTCGAGAGGCGAAGCCTCACCACCGCACCAGGCGGGAATCAATCCATCATTGATTTGCACGTGCGGGCGTGACCTCCCCCTTCCGCGTGTGGTGCGTCCTCCCCTTTGGGTCGAACTCGTCGATGATTCCTGTTCCTTTCTCGAGCATTTCTTTCGTGTTTTTCCTTTGCCTTTGCCCAACCCGCCGCCCCCCACTCGCACACATCGGAAACCAGCCGGTCAACGTTGTAATGACGTGCTACCCGGCACTTTCTCGAT